>NC_142068.1:71080000-71357500 GCF_059756535.1 Pantherophis guttatus | reverse complement strand
GCCAAGAAGCCTCCAATTTTACGCGGGAGAAAACCCGTATAACCAAAGACATATATATATATATATATATATATATATATATATATATATATATATATATATATATATATATATATATATAAATTTATATTCACTGACAAAGAAATAAAGGGAGACTAGTATAGATCTATTTCAAGCTATTTAGCTCTCATCAGCTACCCATACCCTTCTGGGATTCGAACCTGGGCTTGCTTGCATATTAGGCAGATGTATTAACCTCTAAGCCACAAGTTCTCCTTGCTTTGTCAGCTTGTACCAGGGAAGATTAAATGGGTTTTCTATTGAAGCAGCCTGGCCTACTCAAATATGGGAAGGAACATACTGCTTCCTTTCGCCTTTCAGCCCCAATCCAGGAGCCCTCAGGCAGTCACTTTCACAACAAACTATTTTGTGTTAAATTTATATTTATTGACAAAGAAATAAAGGGAGACTAGTATAGATTTATTTCAAGCTATTTAGCTCTCATCAGCTAGCCATACCTTTCTGGGATTCGAACCTGGTACAAGCTGACAAAGGAAGGAAAATTTGTGGCTTAGAGGTTAATACATCTGCCTAATATGCAAGCAAGCCCAGGTTCGAATCCCAGGGTGAAAGGAAGCAGTATGCTCCTTCCCATATTTGGGTAGACCAGGTTGCTTCAATAGATAACCCATTCACACACACACACACACACACACACACACACACACACACACACATGACAGTTACAGGGTCCCAGGATCATGTGATCACCTTTTGAGACCTTCTGATAGGCAAAGTCAATGGGAAAGCTAGATTCACTTAACAACTATGTTCCTAACAACTGCAGTGATTCATTTTAACAGCTATGGCAAGAAAGCTTGTAAAATGGGGGGGGGGATCACTTAATAACGTTCTCGCTTAATAGAAATGTTGGATTCAATTGTGATCATAAGTCAAGGACTACCTGTTTTTCTATTTTATTGTACTCTACGCCACCCAAAGTCACTCCTAAGGGCAGCATATATATTTAATAAATAAATTTTCCCTCTTATTGTCTGTTCCATAATTTTTGTCCTTCTGGGAAAATAATCCTTGGTTGGCTGTGTAATACTGGAGGTCCCGTCCCCCTCTTCCCCCCCACCAGCAATTTTGACTATAAATATTTATTAGCATTCCACGGGCACGTTTTCTTCCTGCAGATGTCCTCTGGGTGTCCCTGTCTTGGTGCTTTATAAAAATTTACTCCTTTGGAGCATCTCTCATTTTTAGTAGGCTATGTTCCTTTAGCATTCCAAATAAGGTGCTGCCAAATTCCCTTGGCTAGATTAACATGCCCCTTCTCTTACAAAGGCCAGCTCATGTCACAGTTTCTCAGCAGATGCACCCCCCTTGCCTTTCACTTCAAGGCTTTATAGTTACACATTCATTTTCAATTTCTAAACTAGATCAGACACACGTAATTAGATGCTCTCAAATCATTAATTCATCTACCATGAGACCATAATTGCCCATCATCTATGAAGCAGAAATTAAAATAATATGTAATTAAAGGTTTAAAAGAGGACCTTCTTAACAAAGAAATCAATATTAATTGATATGCCTGTGTAAAAACATTGGCTAATTAAACACCTTAATTTCACCTAGCTGTGGCACTGTGACAAACCATTGAGGGCAGCACATCCTTTTTCAATGCGCCCATAAGCCAAAGTTGGAAGAAATACAGTAAATCTTTCTGGATGCTGTCAGCATCTTAGGAACAGACAACACCCCTGAGAAGTTAAAAGGACAAGGAAAGCCTGGCATATTGTCACAGTTTTGCTTTTTAAATTATATTTTAAATTAGATGGACTCAGACTCAAGACAGACACAAAAGCACTGGACAAATAGCTTCTTTATATCTCCCTATAAGTGTTCAGGAGTTTTTTTATTTTGTACGCAGTGCACCCTAGACTGTTGGCCTTCTGTTAAAGGCCAACATGTAGAGTGCTTGCACCTTTTTTACATTGTGTTTTGCCTATACTTTCATCTCTTTTGGATACCTTCAAAAGGAAAAAAACCTTTTGTTTGGCTGCTGTACTTTGTATGCTAGTGGCTACAGAACTCTAAGATACCTGTCCAGTGGTGGGATTCAGCTGATACACACCGGTTCAGTAGAACCGGTAGCTATTTTTTTGTGGAGTTCAGTGAACCGGCTGAATAGAATGCCTCGCCCCTCCCCTCCCCTCCCAGCCCCTCCTTGCCTTGCCCGGCCTCTCCTGGCCTTCAAAATAAGCACAACATGGAAGGCTTCCATCCTAGGAAATAAGCCCAATCAATGCCTCTCTCTCCACCATAACAAGGTGGCCCATCTTCATGTCTTTTCAAGTGCAGCCTCTCTTTCAAATGATCCTGAAGATGAGCAATGTACACCAAACTAATCCAGAAGAGGAGGAGGATTTGAGCTACCTGAGCAGGCCTGAGTGATCAGTTAGGTGCAACTGCGCATTGTACAAGCAGCGTGCTGACCGGAGTGTGGAAGTGGCCAGCGACAGATCGGGATTCATGATCTCAAAGGGTAAAAGTAACCGAGCAGCCGACTATCTCCTACTACACCCATGTCAAGATTGCAGTTTTTTGGCAACTCTGCTGTGCTGATGCTGTGGAAAGTTCAAAAAGGACAGAAATAGGGCAACCAAAAGGCCTGCAATTTTATTAAGCAGAGTTTAGTGCTAATCTGCTCTTCCCTACACTTGAGACACAAACTCAACTGAAATCCTGGAGCCCTGGATGACTATCTCTGTAGTTGTTTCCTATCCAAGACTGAAAAAGACGAATAAAGAAGAAAAAATGTAATTTGTGAATGATATCAGTTATGTGAATGAGCATAGCATAGCACTTCTGCATAGCAAGAAGTGACAGTGCATAATCCACCCTCTGAGCAATTTGCTGGATTACTGATATTTTTTGCAATGGAAACAACTGGGCATCTATAGATATATCTCTATAAAGAGTACAGAGAAGAGCAACAAAGATGGTTAGGGGACTGCGGCTAAAACATATGAAGAATGGTTGCAAGAATTGGGTATGTCTAATTTAATGAAAAGGACTAGTGGTGTCATGATAGCAGCATTTCAATATTTGAGAGGTTGCCATAAAGAAGTGGGGGTCAACCTATTCTACAAAGCACCTGAAGGCAATGGATGGAAACTAATGAAGGAGAAAACCAACTTAGGATCCAGGAGAAATTTCTTGATAGAACAATTAATCATTGGAACGAGTTGCCTCCAGAAGTTGTAGGTGCTCCAGTACTGGCTGTTCTTAAGAGGAGATTGGACAACCATTTTTCTGAAATGGTGTGGAGCTTCCTGCTTGAGCAAAGAGTTGAACTACAAGACCTCCAAGGTCCCTTCCAACTCTGTTATTCTGATATTCTCAGTCATCCAGGTCATGATTGTCCCACAGGTGTTTTTTCCAAAACACAACTGGACTTCAGTTGCTTGTTGGATAAAGCACCTTTGGGAAACGACTAGGCATTTATGGAAAATAAGTCATTCTGATAGATGATTGTCTTTCCTGCAAGCAGTCATAAATCCAAGAGACCTAAATGGGGAGCAGCAAATCCCGTATAAGATCATTTAATCATGCCAGCTGACATTCACTCAGAGACATAAGGAGGGAACAGGTGTGCCAAGAACTGTAAATCTGAACTGCAACTCCACCTCCACCCCCAGCAAGGTGTGGTCAATGAAAGCAATGATAATTTGCTGCTGGAGCCATTAGCATTTTAGAGGGGAGAACCACTTTTCATAAATTACATAGAGCAGTATATTTTTCAATATAGAACATATTGCAAGTCATCCCTTTTAATTTAACATGTATCAACTTGTTTTTAAGTAGATATAACACTGATGAATCTAGCAAAGTACTGTAAGATTGTAATCTTGAAATGACTATCTTGGAAATCATCAAGGATCAGTCTTAAGACACTCATCAAATGAGCAACCCCCCCCCAATTTTTAGATAGTATCATCTAGTCATCTGTTATCTGCTTCCAGAAGGAGTGGAGAGAGCCAATTTGGAATTCAAACTCTCTGTCCTGGTCTTCAAAGCACTGAAGATCAGAGAACCCTCATTTTATGCCAGCTATCTAATATCTTGTACTTATACAACCAGCAAGCTTTATCTCTGGTGAAGTTCAATTGCTTGTTTTCAATAGCGTTGAAAGGGAGATTCAACAACACGAAGCAAGAATTCAGGAATTTACATATCCCTACCAGCTGACAAACATTGAAAGGTCCCAATGTGTAATTATGTTCCCTTTCTAGTTCAGTTGGTGTTCTACCTAATAGGTCACTTGCTGCTGAAGGGGTCCATAATTCTTCTCACAGTTGAGAAGAACCCATTTATCTTTTTGGCACCCAGCATGCCATCACCTCTAGAAAGGTAGCTATGCTCTCCACTGTTAGTAGTGCTATATAAAGATATGGCAATTTGGGATCCTCACAATCCCAACTATACACAGTATGGAAAAGTCAATCCAGTGTTTATTGTATTTGTGAATGTTTATCTCTCTTAGTCTTTGAATGTTTTATATTGTGTATACTCATTTTAGATATAGGTATTCCTTGTGTGAGGCTTGTCTGTGATGGTGGTGAACTTTGGTAGACTAACTGGCTGTATGCTGACTTTTAAGTTTTTAGCAATGATGTATTGTGGCAAAATTCATTTTTTTAATGTAAAGCTCTTACCTGCTGCTACTGTCACATCCTTGTTGTACTGCTTCTACCCAGAAATATGGTAAATTAGTGAACTAATGGGGAGCGAGCAACTGGTCAGATCCATTCCTGGATGGAGTGAATTCAAGAAATGAGCAAACTCCCATTGCTTGTGTGGCATTTCAGCTTTTTCGTAATGTTTGAAGAAGGCTAAAGAGTTGGAGTTAAAAAGAGAAAACAAAAAAAATATGATGCTATGAATAGGAGTGTATGACATGCATGAGTGGTTAAGTCTATGCTGCCAAATATTTAGTAAAAGAGAAGTACAATTAAAAATGGTCAGAGTATTTAGTTAAACATTCTAGAATAAAGTAACAAATAAAATGTATGTTGAAATCATAATATGGCAGCCTATCAATCAGTTGCACATAAACAAGAACATGGCCTAAACTATAACGTAATATTAATCCTTAAATTGTGATGGCCTATAATTATTAGGTACTAAAATACAACAGGATGATAACATCAAAAGATTCGATCAGCATAAAATGATTATAATGGATTATCATCAAATTCCAATGAATCTTTAGTGCTGCTGTGTAGAATCTAGCTAGCTACGCTGTAGCTACAATCCATTTGTCTTTAACCATTGAAGGTAAACAGTGTCAGAATGATCAGGATACCTATTAATTATTGGGAAAATAAATTTTGTTCAAATGTCTCTATAAAAAGAGCAGTGAAGAAGGACATGACCAGAGGTTTACATCTCTTCAGAATCACAGGGACAGACAGAGCCTTTCAACCAGTGGTATCTTTGGATGGTATATTTGCCATCCAAAGTATATAGTGTATACAAGACCAAGAATACAGCTATATCTATTTGCTTTTGGAGATAAATGCATTTAATCTCAGTTCTCAAGGGAGAACTCATTATGCCAGTTGCCACCTAAAATAAAATAATAATAATAACCAAAGTATGGCACATATTTGTCTACCTGTCATGCAGTCACTGTATCCCTAGCAGGCTGGATAAAGTCACAAATATGTAGAACCCAATTTCCTGCTTATACTTCAAGGCCATCATCATGAATGGTGCATAATTATATACAGTTGAGAGCTGGATGGTGTTTATTACCTTTTAGGTCTTGTACATCAGGGCCTTTTCAGTAGCATTTAAAGTCAACAGGACAGCTAAGCACAGGTAAGCAAAGTCTCTTCCTTAATTTAATCTTTTAAAGAAAAATGGTAGTCAAGTGGTCTTGCAATAAAACTTCAACATACTCTTCTATTAACAGCTAGATCTTGTATGATACAATAATTTTAAACTTCCTTTTAAAATATCTGAACATTTGTTTCAAACAATTGTATTTGTTTAACACAAATACAAAGAATGCTGAGAACCAGACTTGGGATGCAAATATTAACACAACTAGAATAGAATCTTCTTTTATTTATCATCCAAAGCTTTGCTACTCTCTTCCAACAGTTGTGGAAGAATACACATGGATTCATAATATTTGTAGTATTGTTAGTTTTGCTTTCTCCATCATCATTATTATCATTGTTATTATAACAGTTATTCTTGTTATTAGTTCAAATTTTTCCAAATTTTTTTAAATTAAAAAATAAATAAATGACCTACCCATATTTCCTTTTAAAATGTTTCAGTGTATTTTCTCATTATTTTCTCAGAAATGAATACTTTCTCAGATAAGGAATGGGTCCCTTAAACTGGCTTCCTTAACTCTTATCATTCATTTCCCAGATGCAAAATCAGATTAGTCACATTTCCTCAACCAATTACTAATTTAGCAAAAAGTTGAATAAGAATGTTTAATGTGCTTAACAGAATAACAGAGTTGGAAGGAGACTTGGAGGTCTTCTGCTGGTTAATTGTTCTCACTGATAGGAAATTTCTCCTTAGTTCTAGATTGCTTCTCTCGATAAGTTTCCATCCATTCTTTCGTGTCTTGCCTTCTGTTGCTTTGGAAAATTGGTTGATCCACTCTTCTTTTGGCAGCCCCTTAAATATTGGAGCACTGTTATCATGTCACTCTCAGTCCTTCATTTCACTAGACTAAACATACCTAATTCTTGCAATCATTCTTTAGGTTTTAGGCTCCAACCCTCTAATAATCTTTGTTGCTCTTTTCTCTTGCAATATAAGCATTTTGAATGTTCTTTTCCTAATATATTATATTCTTTTAGGCAAATGATTGTTTCCTTGTTATGTTAGTTTTTGGGTGTCTTGTTCAATATATATGTATATGTATATTTAGATGTTTACATATGTGTGTGTGTGTATGTGTATGTATATGTATATATATTTCTGTTGATGATTTGGAGTTTCAAGTTACACCACAACATCTTGAAATGTAATATGTTCTATACATCTGAATTCCAGCTAATTTGTACATTGTTACAGAGTAAATTTGTTTCCTGCCGGTTTTAATATATTGCACAAAATGAACATTTTCTACATAATAAATTTGGCCAATATAACATTATTACAAAAGAATTGGATATCTAATTTTGATATAATTTTAGAAAGTGCTGAAGATTTTAAAACATGGAGGAAATTCAATTCTTTAGGACATTTACTAATATTTTGCATATCATTTAATCTAGGGACATAATGTGGTTGTTACTGGCAATAACATGTTTAATCCATCAAACTGTCACTTCAGAACAATTCAGAAGTGGAAGACATTTGAATCCTCAAGCATTTATGACTATTGTAAGTTATTTACTGTATTTGGATGTGCTTGGAAACAATAGAATGAATTATTTGCTAAAACATCTCTTACCCAATTTTTAATTGATGATTAAGAACAAATGCTTTTGCATTGGAATCTCCTTGCATACTTGTATTAGCTCAAATGAACTGGTTACTAATGTCCGGGGTCTCTGATCTCCTCGATCTTCTGAGACCTTAGCTGTATGGTTAATATAAGAAAAAAAAAGGAGAACCCCATACTCATGCCTACCAATTATAGTTAGATTTAATCAGCTTGGAAATAATACAATTGCTACTGAAATCCTCTGGTTTTTCTTGCTTTTATACGGTCACTAAACAATCTTATTTCTATTATCTCTTTTTTTCTTCCTGTAGCCTCAAATCATCCAATATTGGGGGTATCCCAATGAAGAATATGAAGTGCTGACAAAAGATGGTTATTACCTAAAAGCAAACAGAATTCCCTGTGGAATTCACTGTCCTGAAAAAATAGGTATGGCTGGAATATGGTTTTTTTTATGAAGGTATGATTTAATGTGCATGTTTGTGCAACTTTAACTCCCATTGGCATCAATCATGGCCCATGCAGAATGGAGAGGAAAGGAATTGTCATCTAAAATGTCTCCAGATTGGGGAACGTTGTGAGAAAGTATCTGTTAATCAACCCAAACCATGTAAACATTTCTGGCTAGAGAAAGGACATGAAAAAACAAATGCTTCTATAAAAATGGTCATTAACTTGGAATTACTGCAGGGTATCTAAGTGAGACATTTGGATACTTCCGGTGAGTAATGTGATAGATTGAACAATATGAGTAAATTACCACTCTCTTTTTCCTTCTTTCTCACCTAGGGACTAGACCAGTTGTATTACTCGTACATGGCTTGCTTGCTGAAGGGAGATGTTGGATTGCAAATCTTCCTAGCAATAGCCTGGGATTTTTTTTAGCAGATGCTGGCTATGATGTCTGGATAATTAATACTAGGGGGAGCTCCTGGTCTAGAAGACACCAAACATTTTCAATTGATCAGCAAGAATTCTGGGAATTCAGGTAATTTCTGAGAAAAATAGATGGTTGATCAGAGGGAGAGTCTTGTTGAATATGGCTTTCTTAGTACGAAGTAGGTATTTGCTTTCTTAGAGTGAAGTAGGTATTTTTGAGACTGGCCATGATGAATTCTAGAATATATTGTGATTGCTCTGTGAAAATGAGGACTAGTAAAAAATAATACTATTCAATAATATTCAGTTCAATAATACAGCACCTTCTTTCTCTTGAGAAGTTACAAATACAGTCCTCAGCGTTTGCAGGGAAGGTTATTCATAAAACCTGTTTTTGAAACTGGGAAAACAAAATCTAAGGCAAATAATAAACAATATTAATGTAGATGAATCAATACTTAGCATATACTTTTGTCTTTGGAAAGAACAAATCTATATTTAAGTGCATAAAGTAAGAGTATAATATATAAATTAAATTAAAAAAATGCATATTTTCCATGTTTGATATTCACTCAAAGAGAGAGTTGCAGTCATTTTATTCTAACAATTCACCACATTCTTGTGAATTTCACAGACTAATTTCCTATTTCCTCACACCTTGCCACACACTTTGTCACAGACGAAACAGCCGTTTGGGTTTTTAAAAATAATTATGCTGTGTTTTCAGTTTTTGTTTCCAAATTCAGGTAGACAATACTTCAAATACTATGTATATCTTTCAGTTTTCATGAAATAGCAATCTATGATATTCCAGCAACAATAGACTTCATCCTGAATAAGACTAAGCAAGAGAAACTTTATTATATTGGTCATTCGCAAGGTGGGACACTAGGTAAGCTAAAAGCCAGATAATGAATGTTATGTCATATTTAAAGCTAAGGTGTCTTATTTTTTTCTCTCTCTTCTTTGTCAAGTGAGCCCTGATTTTTTCCTTCTAGCCGATCACCTGGGACTCGGGAGGGAGCAAATAGATTGGTGGCGGGGCCAGGCAGAGGTTTCCTGCAAAGCTAATTAAATAATTAATGAAAGACAAATACCTCTCTGTCCTTTTGGTTATTTTCCTAGTATTAGAAATCTGAGGCGAGGTAGAACACACTGCCCTGCTATAATGAACCCCAGCCCTGGGAATTAGACCTACAGAAATCTAAGAGTAAAATATTTAGGAGTGTATGGTTTAAACTTGCAATCATAAGAAAAATGGATAGGAACATCAGGGAAGATATTGTTATTCCTTTGGAAAAATCCCAAAACCAAGTGTTGGCAGGAGATCAGTGGTGGGCGAACCCTTAGCTCTGATTGCTGGCCCATCCATCCGCCCTTGTGCTATGCTTTCCATTTATAACTAACTTTATGGCTCGTTGGCTGGCCCAACTGTGATCTGAGCTGCCCCTGCTGTACTCATCGGAGCTGCCTGAGTTGATTAGGACCATGTTTGAAGCTCCGTTTCTCTCCCAAAGTGGCGTGTGCGAGCTCACAACCAGCGAACCCTTTGTTAAAGTAAGTGCAGCCCACCCCTGCAGGAGATACAGAAACACAAAGACCAATGAATGTTTTAAGAAGGTTCAGATGTCACTTTTAAAATTGTCTTTTGCAGGTTTTATTACTTTTTCAGTCATTCCAGAACTGGCCCCAAAAATCAGTTTTTATTTTTCCTTGGCACCTGGTTACACACTAGTGAATAGCAAGGGTCTTTTCTATATGCTTCTGGCACTTCCTGATGGACTCAGACGAGTAAGTATTTCTCATATTATTTTTATTCTGATATTTCAGTACATTTTTAAATATATCTTTTGTGATTCACAATGAAAAGATCCAGGTTGGTCTAGTGGTTAATGCAGCAGACTGTGAGTTCTTCCAGTCCTGCCTTAGCTATGAAAGCCAACTGGGAGACTTTGGGACAGTCAGTCAGTCACTCTTAGCCCAATTCACTTCATAGGCTTGTTGCTGTGGGGAAATAGGAGGCTATGTTGGATATGTTTACTACCTTGAGTTATTTGTAAAAATAATAAAGGCAAGATAAAAAAATAACATAAATAAAATAAACAAAAGTTTCCAAATCATGATTGTCATGGAAATTGGGGAGCTGAGGAGACCAGATAGGCCTGGTATATTTTTTTATAATTAATTAGTGATTTTATGTATTTATTTACTACTCAGAGTTGCTTTTGGTGAGATGGGCAATTATATAAATTAGGCTTAGTTCAGGGGTGGGTTGTAAATTTTTTTACTACTGGTTCTGTGGGCGTGGCTTATTTTGTGGGCGTGGCTTGATGATCATGTGACAATTCTTTAGGATTTAGCAGAGGTACTGGTCTACCAGGCTTTTAATTGCTTGCAGAGCTGTACCGGTCTACTCATTTGTTTTTGGAGGCACTGGTCTACCCATTTATTTTTGCAGACACCAGTCTACCCATTTATTTTTGCAGGCACCGGTCTACTCATTTGTTTTCTTTTAACACTGATCAGCTGTAGGGCGGCCCTTTAAAGCCCTGCTGCAAGAGTGTAAACTGTTTTTTTCCCTCTAGCCGATAGCTGGGACTCAGGAGGCAGCAATAGATTGGGGGTGGGGCAAAATAAAAGGTAAGAATAATGCAGGGGGGGCAGAACCGGTTCAGTGACATCATATCGTCACCACTACCAGTTCGGCGGAACTGGGCGGAACCGGGAGGAACCCACCACTGGCTTACTTAGACTTAGTTCCTTCCATGCTAGCAAATAGCATATTAAACAGCTATCTAAATTAGATAATAAATAAATACAATTTATTTTGCTATTTATTTTGTATTAGTTTATAATATAAAGAGAAAATGGTAGGAAAATAAGGGAGGGAAAAGTGTAGGGCAAAGGGAAAAAAGAAAGAAAAGGCGTTGCCTTCTGATTCCCTTTAATGCAGTAGAATAAGATAATAACATCAAATCTCAACATTTTATTTTTTTACATAATAATATAAACAAGCCATTTCTATAACAACAAACCTATCTAATTGATAAAACACAAATTCAACGTTTCATTTTTTTTCCCCACCTCAAGCACAAAGTCCAGAAGTGGTTTCTAAGTAGAAACAAAAGTAATTGTATTTTTTTCTTTGATCAAAGCAGTCAATTTGGCCATCTCTGCTAACTACATCTATTTTGCAACCATTCATCCATTGTAGGAATCAAATTGTTCTTCCATTTTTGTGCATAAAGTAATCTTGCTGCTGTCAACATGTATTACATCAAAGTTCCAATTTTTTCCCCAAGTCTTTTTCCATTAAACCTAAAAGAAAATTTATTAAACAAACAAAAAATCTTATCCAAGTGTTTCTGAGCTTTCCCCAAATATACCAATTCTCTTAAACCACAGCCTATGCATTGTCTGCAAGGAATTTCCCTAATATTTAGCATATTTTTCGGAGTATAAGATGCACTTTTTTCCCTCCTAAAAGAGGCTGAAAATTTGGGTGCTCCGAATGTAGCTTTTTTGAAGCTTTTTTTTTTCAGCCCTAAGGAGGCGCTTGCGATCTCCGCTTCCCTGCTTTGCCTGCTCCCTCCAACTCTCAGCTGCGAAGCTTTTTTTCATCCCTAACAAGGCGATAGCGAGTGAAGTGATCTCCGTGGTTTGCCTGCTTTTCTCATTGCTTCTCTCTCCAAAGATCAATTGTGCTTTAGAAGCTGTTTTTTATCCCCAAGCAGGGGATAAAAAACAGCAAACTAATCTGCTGAAGCTGACCAGACTAAGGACGCCAGCCAGATGAATAGCTGGTAGGCAGGTTCTCCTCCCCCCTATTTTCCTCCTCAAAAACTAAGCTGTGTGTTATACTCCGGTGCGTCTTATACACCGAAAAATATGGTACTTTTTCATTAAGCCAGTTTTATTTGACCAGAGTTCTATGAGTTAGTTGGGTGGCTGTATAAATTTGTTTAATAACTACATAAGCAAACAAATATAAAAGGTTGCAGAAAAAGTAACTTAACTGTATGCTTATTTAATAATGTTGTTAGGTATTTTAGGGGCATCTTTTCGGTGAATTGCTTTGTTCATTGCCTGTTTCATTTTGTGATTTGCTATAAAAGGGTGAAATTGGAAAAATTCAATTTAATTAATTCATCAAACAGATTTATCCCCTCTATCCTTATAAAGGTAATTTCCTTGCATCATTTAATTGTCTTGAAAAGCTGATAGTTGGTAGCAGATGGAGAAATTTTCCAGGGAATAGAGTCAAGTTTCTATGGAGGGAGATAAGCATTGTTTCTGAACAGATTCACATTAATTTCTGCTTTTCTTTATTATTAGCTTATATGGGGTACTAAAGAATACTGCCTTTTAAGCCCGAAACTGAAAATGGCCACTGCCAACTTCTGCAGCTATCCAGTATTTGACAGGCTGTGTCTCCAAACGCTTTCTTTTGGTGTAGGTTTTAATAAAAAAAACACAAATACAGTAAGTGGATTCTGGTTTGTATGTATGCAGTAAGAAAATAAAACACCTTCACAACAGAGGAGAATAAATAAAACCAATGCATATCACAACTAACAGTAATGTTCTCACAACCTTAACAAACCAGTACAGGTAGTCGTCGACTTAGGACCAAAATTGAGCCAAACATTTCTGTTGTTAAGCAGACATTTGTTCAGTGAGTGTTGCCTCATTTTACACCCTTTCTTGCCTCAGTTGTTAAGTTAATCAGTGCAGTGGGTAGGTTAGTAACTCCATTGTTAAGTGAACCTGGTTTTTCCATTGACTTTGCTTGTCAGAAGATCACAAAAGGTGATCACATGATCCTGGGACACAGCAATGGTCATAAATATGAACCAGTTGTTAAGCATCTGAATTTTGATCCGATGGTCATGGGGATGCTGCAAAGGTTGTAACTATGAAAAATGATCAAAAGTTGCTTTTTTCAGTGCCATTGTAACTTTGAACAGTCACTGAATGAACTGTTGTAAATTGAGGACTACCTGTGTATGTTTTATGCCCATATTTTTTTATGTTTAGGGATTCCAAACATCTATCTCCTTTTTGTCTTCAAAATGTCCCTCATTTGGCAGACATAGCTTTAAGATCAAATGTTGTCAGGCTTTTTATGTATGAGTAGTTTTTTCTCCATGTGTGATACTTTCCTAATGTATGCTAACCACAAATTCTACTCTCTGATCTTCTCTGGTGAGCTTACACTGGTGAAATTGACAAGACCTTAATCAGTTAGATGCAGAAGGTTTTTGGCTTCATACTACTAGCTCTAGCATATTCCTATAATCGAGAAACCAGACTTATCTCATTCCTTCGTTCCCACTGTTTTCCAGAGTCGAGCAGATGTTTATCTGGGAATTTTTCCCGACTTTTCATCTGTAAAAGCAGTATCTCATTGGAGTCAGGTAAAGTTCCTTACACCTTGTCACATTCAGGAGTTTAATTTTTAATTGAGCATTTTGTAAATAGATATAAGTTTTCAAATCTTTGTAGATTTCTAAATAAAAGATAGTTTTGAAATTATGATAAATTTATGCCAAAATGTTTCTTAACATTTGTCTGTTAACTGTCTGAGAAACAATTACCACAAGCTGAAGAACTCAAGTCATCAGTTGCAGTAAAGCCCAACAGTCAATCGAGAAAAACTTCTACTTGTTCAAATCTATATCTGACTGTATTTCTTTCTTTTTTAAAAAATCAAATAGTACATAAATGTATTTTTCTTTTTTTAGGTTACCCGTTCACACAAATTTAGGTATTTTGACTATGGGGATAAGAACAAAGTTGTTTACAATATGGTAAGGAAAGAAAATGGAAGAATTCACCAATGTTAAAAAGTGATTTTTGGCATCAGATTTTAATTTAAATTAAAACAATGCTAAATTTTTGATATCTAAAAGAAACTTGATCCAATAAATTTATTTCTAATCTTGGCTTCACAGACCACACCTCCATTTTACATTATAGAAGAGATGTTTGTGCCAACAGGAGTGTGGAGTGGAGAAAATGATATTATGGAAGATGTTACTGATATTCAGCTCTTGCTCCCTCGAATCCCTCATTTAGCTTTCTATAACCATATTCCCAATTGGCAACATGTGGATTTTACCTTTGGCCTTGATGCTCCAAAACGTCTCTATCCTGATATCCTTTATCTGATGCAGAAGTATAAATAATGATGTGCTTCTCATTGTTTACATTTATACAAGTACATATATTCTACATTAATGGGGAACCCAGTAACATGTCTACCAAGCTGATCCTTTTTTCAATAAAACTGTTCCTCTTTTGTATAACATTTTTATATAACAATGTTATATAAATAACATTTTCATCAAGTTATCCTTCTTCAGGGCCCTACTGCTTTTTTAAAACAAGATTGATTGATTGATTGATTGATTGATTGATTGATTCATTCATTCATTCATTCATTCATTCATTCATTTCAATTTATATGGCTGCTCATCTCATCATAACTCTGAATGGCTAACAATGGTTAAAACCCCACACAATAATCACCAGAGCAATAATTGCATAAACAGTCATTTATATTACTTTCCAATATTGAGATTCCTTAAGAGATGCTGCCTGGGTCTTTGGCTCTCACATCTCTGCCTGTGAAGCCCTATTATGAATTATGAAGGTGAAACAAGATGCTTGCAATGTGGTTTGAAAACATGAGTAGGAAAGTAGGAAGGGATTTAGTTGGTCTGGAGTTACAGAGATAACACTGTTAGGCATTCATGGAATTTTCCCAGTGTGGGCATTTCTGGGCCCTCAGACATTATCTTGACATATATGACAGATAACATCCCAGAGTTCTGAAGGCGCTGGCAGACTGCATCTCAGATCCATTGTACCATATCTCTCAAAAATCCTGAAGTACTGAGGAACTAACTGTACTTGAGGATTGGAATAGAGCTGATGTGGTTCCCAGCTTCAAAAAAGGAAAAAAATAAAAAAAATAAAAAACAGACCCAGGAAACTACAGACCAATCAGCCTAACATCAGTACTTGGGAAGATACTGGAAAAGATAATCAAAAAACAGATCTGTGAACAACTAAAACAAATAAAGTTTTAACTAGAAGCCAGTTAAAAACAGATTATCCCAAACCAATCTTATTTCATTCTTTGACAAAGTGACTAAATTAGTAGATCAGCGAAATGCTGTGGACATAATACAGGTTATCCTCGAGTTATGAATGTAATAGAGTAATAATAGAGAATGTAATAAAATATGTGAAAAGGAATCAGCTATATTCCTTTTTCAAGGAATTGTACTGAATGTCAAATTCATAGGGTTGCAATATCTAACTGAAATGCTATGGAAAAATTGTTGAAGCATGTCTATGAACATTTTGTGACCTGTCAACAGCACAAATAGATTTTGTCATAGATTAACACAAAATGTTTTCTATGTCTATAGAGTATATACATCTCAAAAGTTCAGTCTTTGAATATTTCTGTTCTGGAGAAGAAACTGAACAGCTGATGTATTCAAGAGACTTCTTGATCTATTTGCCTGAGTCTAGTAAGATGTCACCAAATCTATAGGATTGATATTAGTCATCCTCCAAAATTGATGCAATGGATTATAAAAGCCATACAAGGCTCCTAAATCCTTTTCTACAGTTGCTGCATGGACAACATCATCCATATAAGAAAGCCTCTGCAGGATACAGTTTATCACCTTTATAAGTTTCTGGAGTTAATAGTCCAAATGGAATGTTACTGACCCTATAATCAAAGACCATGGCATAAATCGTAAGATGCTGGGGACAATTCTCCTTGCCAAAATCTTGTAGTGGCACATGATCAGAGGTGGATTTCAGCAGGTTCTGACCAGTTCTGGAGAACCGGTAGCGGAAATTTTGAGTAGTTCGGAGAACCGGTAAATACCACCTCTGACTGGCCCCGCCCTCATCTATTCTCTGCCTCCCGAGTCCCAGCTGATCAGGAAGAAATGGGGATTTTGCAGTAACCTTCCCCTGCCACACCCACCAAACCACGTCCACCAAGCCACTCCCACAGAACCGGTAATAAAAAATTTTGAAACCCACCACTGCACATGATCTAGGAAAAAATCTATGCACAGCATGGAATATATTGTTTATGGTTAGTACAGGAACGGTGCCACATCACATTCTTATCTAACACCCTTAGATTATTAGAGAGACATATTTCATTAGTAACTTTTTTTGTGTGTTGGATATCCAGGCTGCAGTTTAGTATTTCTATAATAATCCCATTCTCCAAAATTATTTTTAATTCACACCCTAAAAAGAAATGTCTTGGCATATATAAATGCTGATATTCACTGAGTAAAACATTAGCTGTATGATCAAATACTACACCCCAGCCTAAGGTTGGAAAACACAATAAGTTTGTATGGTTAATTACATAGTGCTTATTATACAGTGGGTAATCACACACATATGATTTATGATATTCTAACTCTTTATCTAACCTTGATTTTGCTGCTCCATATGGAAGATCAGCATCAATCATTTTACATCAAAAGATTATCCGCTTTTAATCAATACCTGTTTGAACAATTGGTTATCCTTCTCTTGCATCTGAAAATATGCATTTTGCCTTTATTTTAGTTTTTTTTTATTCCCACAATTGGTGCCCTTTGGACCTACTCTGATCATATGATTTATCATATGATAAATCCTTGATTTAAGACCACAATGGAACCCAAATTTTTTGTTGTTAAGTGAGACATTTGTTAAGTGAGCTTTGCCCCATTATATGGCCCTCTTTGCCAAAATAGTTAAGTGAATCGCTGCAGTTGATAAGATAGTAACCTGGTGGTTAAGTGAACCTCGCTTCCCCATTGACTTTGCTTGTCAGAAAGTCACAAAAGGGGATCACGTGACCCTGGGACATAGCAATGGTCATAAGTATGAACCAGTTGCCAAGCATCTGAATGTTGATCACATGATCATGGGGATGCTGTAAAGTTGTAACTCTGAAAAACGGTCATAAGTCACTTTTTTAGCGCTGTTGTAACTTTGAATGGTCACTAAATGGACTGTTGAAAGTGGACGACTACCTATAATCAGAGGCTGTGATCTGCTCAACATCTTTTGAAGATGTCTCTGATTTCAGAGGCCACTCTTTTTGACATATGGGAGAAGGCCATCCCAGTATAACATCCCAAGTTATGAAACAAACTCCCGGAAACATTGCATTTCTTTTTCTATGTTCCAATTAATTTCAATGATTTTATTACTGATTTAAATTGTTGCAAATTTTATTTTTCAATTTTTACGAATTCATATTTTATTACTGTTTTGTGCTTTTTAAGGGTTTTCACACTTTGTAGGATTATTCATCCTCACATTGTATAATACAGTAGAATTGAATATATTCTGCATTTTCAAGCACGTAATACGACCCACTAAAGCTTTTCTACAATTAAGAACTAAACAAGGATCAACTCTGCTAAGTAGATGAATGCCAAACGACTAGGCTAAACTAAAGAGGGAAAGCAAAATGATTTTTTTTTTAAAAAAAGTAAGAAAATTAAAATAAATCAACGAAAGACGTTCTGTCCTCACTACAGGTCACCCTGTGTGTGGCTCGACAGAACAGTGAAAAAGCAACGCTATGTATGGGATATAGATTTTTGTCTGTGGAAGAACATGTGTCATAGACTAAGATGGATTCTTCTAGATGTTTCTATTACCCCGGAACGTTACAAAATGGAGTCTGCTTTCTCAGGATGTAAGGGTCAAATATGCTATGAAAACCAATGTTCTAAATCTCAGCCACTAGATGTTGATGCCAGACAACAACAACATACAGAACACAAACTCTATGCTGAAGGCATGACAAAGGCCATTTCTCAATCAATGGTTCCCTAATGGTTCCCAGGGGCTTGATTTGAAGACAGTTTCACATTTGCATTCCATTATTAGCATTTCAAAAAAAAAAGCTCTGACCATTTAATAGCATAGAAAAATAATATATGTTGTTGCTGTTGCTAAGGCGGCTTTTTCCCCCCTGAAAAAACAGAATATGTTTTTCTCTTATTCCACAAAGCCTGAAAACCACATTGCAGAATTTTCTCTGAATATTTTATTTTTCCTCACCATTTTAGCTGTAAACCATCCTCTCACAAAACCTCTCCCCTTAATATTGGGATTTTGGGCTGATGTGGATTCATCATCCCCATTCACCAAACTGTATCATTCAAAGTCGAGTATAGAGAAGAGTCCTATTTTCTATCTCTGTTTTGCTGTCCTTATTTAAATAAAAACTGGAACAACCAAACGCCTACCCACACACCCCTTTTAGCATCCCATTTAATCAAATGTTTATGGTTTTCACTGGCAACTGGTTGTTTTCCTATTGTTGTCTGGTTAATTCAGATGGCTGCTGGGTAACAAATTAATATTTTGAAATTATTTTTGTGACACCACTTAAAAGAAGAAGGCATAACCTGTCTTCCCTAATTTTCCATGGGCCTTCCCTCCCTGGGATTCAGCAAGGGTTAGTTGGGGGGCAAAGCTTGGAAAGTGGGCAGAAAAGCAGATTTGTCCTCCTATCATAGTTAAATTGGAGGCAATCTCTAAAAATCTTGAATAAACTTCACTTCCTACTGGGTGGCTGTTTTTTCAGCCCATCTGTCAAAGAGCAAAGCCTCCAGCTTGATACTATCTATTTCTTTCTTCAGAAGAAGGCCAAGATTAATCCTTGACTGGAAAATGAGGTGGCTATGAGGTGCAGAGCAGCTGCATTTCATCCCAGGCCCCATTGGCTGCATAGTCCAAGCTGGTGGGCCCGCTTAGGCCTGTGGTTGGAGCCCTATTTTTGACTTAATGTCATCTAAACTGGTTCAGTTTGCAAAAATTTACCCTCAATCAAGCTAGCCCCATGCTAAACAAATTTGAAATAGTCAGTGTTAAGTATCTTGCTTCAGGGAAAATAGCCTTCATATCTATTTCCTCCTAAACAATTGTGCAACATCTACTGTTTACAAATGGTGTTTTTTTTTCCTCCCCTGCCTTGCACAAGGAAATCAATATGGGGAAGAGTGGGTTATTTAGTCATTTTTCATATATCAAGACTAGTGAGGCCCACAGATGCATAAATTATTGCAGTAATGACCTGCGGGGTGTTAGCTATCCACAATTTGGGCCAAGCCTTTTCTTAAAAATCAAAATGTACAGTACATTTCAAATGAGGCTGTAAAAAAAAACAAACCACCAACTTTGTTAGTGGTTTTGTAAACCTGGTGTAATACTTTCAAGAATTTTAGCTACTCACTTAATGATAAGATCTGTGGGTTATGTACAATCAATTATTCTTGCCATTTTGAAAGTATTTTGAATAATTATAAACCAGAATAATGATGTTGGATTAAGGAGTTAAGCACCGGGAGTAAATGTATTGCCAAACAGAAGGACTAGTTAAAAATGTTTTCATGTGTTTTGTGGAAAAGCATCATTTTTCCCCTCACTTTTTCAGTTATTTTGAAGAATTTCTAAAGAAAAGGGGGTTATTCCCTCTTTCTTATTTCCATTTTCCCTCCTTTAAACAAATATTACAATTGTTTTTTTGTTGGTAAGAATGATATGTCTCCCCCCCTCCATGAAATTACACTTAAATTATATTTATACAGTAGGTTATTTATTTGAAGACAGATATAATTATTAATGCTTGCTGGGGATTATGGGACTTGTAATGCTCAATACATATGAAAGGGGCTGGCCAGGAGTGTTCTCAGGAGGGGATAAAAAAAAAGTCAAGATGGCAGCTCTGGGTGCTCAGTTGAGACCTTGTCTTTTTATTCTGTGACAGACAAGGTTACAGCAAGGTGAGATGGTGTTGGTCGTGATGTTAAAATTTGTTCAAGGCTAAGAATTTTTTTGGAATGCTGGTGGTGTGGCAAAATAAAAATAAAATAATAATAAGAAAAATAGAAGCTGCAGAAAAATAATACAATAAAAATCTGAAAAGAAAGAACTATAGTAAAGGAAAAAGAAAAAGAAAAAAATAAGGGTCTTTATCTTTATACCAGTCCTTGCAAAGAGCCAGATAGGAGACTGTTTCCTCAGATAATCTGAGGGCAGTTTTGTCTTTCAGAGGAAATATGTAAAATGTCAGGCTGGTTAATGTTGTATTTGTGCTGTGACGATTGGCAATGTTAGCAATCAAGGAAGAGCTGAAATGGAGCTTTGGAAGAAGATGATTAGTTAAGTTGCTTAGGATCCCAGCGAGAAGCTAGTGAGATCAGAAAAAGTGATCTCGCAAATGACTGGCTGGTGGAAAAGACTGAAATGTTTGGGAAGGAGAAACCAGAAGTAAAGCTTAACCAAGATGTGGAAGGAAGGAAGGAAGGAAGGAAGGAAGGAAGGAAGGAAGGAAGGAAGGAAGGAAGGAAGGAAGGAAGGAAAGAAGGAAGGAAGGAAGGAAGGAAGGAAGTTTTCTCTTTCATTCTTCTTTTCTGGACTATAAAAGCAAACCCTGAATGAAACTTTTGTTCAGCTTAAGGGAGTAAGTATAAAAAATACCCAAGAGGATAAAAAGGGGATAAAAAAGGGAACAAAGAAGCTGCGTACAAAAATATGTGTCTCTAAATGTACAATAATAATTTGTTCAGTTTGGCTAGTGTATGTAATATAAATCAATTATTTACTTCAAAAGCACACTACATAAATTACAATAATTGTAGTTTGGAAAACAGCATGTACACTTCTTCCTCCTCACCCAAAAATACTGTCAATTGTCCATTGTGGTTGGCTCAAATGAATGGGAACCAACTACTCTTATCAATCTAAAAAATATTTTTGAAGAGTTTCAATGTTTTTTTTCCTGTTTTTAATCTATACAGAGCTAGGATGTGGCTATTTCTTGTAATAGCATGCTTAATCCAGCAGACTGAAAATTCAGAAGGATCTGTAAGCCATTTAAATCCTCAAGAATTCATGACGATTGTAAGTTGTTTATCTGGATGCCTTTGAAAACAGAACATGGGATTCACATGCTAAACTCATGCTTACAATTTCACTTATTTATCTAGCTATATTTCATATTTCTAAACTGCCCATCTCCCTCAAGTTGAGGGAGTGTACAATATACAAGAAATAAAACAATGTATAAAACGTATAAAAAAATAACATTAGAAATTAAAAATGAAATTAGAGTTTAAAATTTCAGATTTATAGAATAATAACAATTAAACATCAAAAGGGGGACAAAATCCTAAAATAACCATTTAGTGTTTGATTATTACAGGCAGGATGGGCTTTCAAGGGACTAGCCAGCCCCATAATTGCTACAGAACCAAGTTTTGATTCCTTTGTGGAAGGCCAAGAAATTGTGTGTGTGTGTGGGGGGGGGGAGGGGTGTTTCCTCAACTCTGGGAGCAAAATGTTCCAAAAAAGGAATCAGCAGCAGAGAAGGCTAACCCTTTATTGAAGACGTATATGAAAACGAAGGAAGAAATGCAAAATAAAGCTTAGGACTTTCTTACTAAAAAAAAGAGAGAGAGGGAGAGAGAGAGAGAGAGAGAAAGACCAGTATTGACCTACCTGTTGCAACAAGGGAGGCTAGAATGGCATTTTAGTAGGGGTATTTTATATTTTGTCAAACTGCCTTTTGGCATTGCATAGAATGCCTAGGAAATGCCTAGGAAATGTGTGAACTATTAAGCATTTTGTACTTTGATATCCCATTTTTGGCATTGTATAGATCAGCATTCCACAACCTTTCTGGCTTTGTGGACTGGCGGGGGAGGGGGGAGGGTAGGGAGAGGGGATGGTTCCATGTGACCGGTGGGTGAGTGTGTGCACCTGTGTAGTCCATTTTGCGAGCGGCAGGCACATACGTCTGCCACTTGCACAAATGAAGCTTCGTGTATGCACGTGCTTGCCCACTGCTCACGCAGCTGGAGCTGTACACATATACACGCTCGCCTGCCACTTCCATAGGCCAGTTCCAAATGGGCCACAACCAGGTACTGGGCCACAGCCTGGGGGTTGGGGACCCCTGGCTATAGATTTTCTAGGCATTCTATAAAATGCCTAATTTCACAGATTGATGGTAACGGAGTAAAGCAGATGTGAAGATTCTGATGTCTAGAGCAAGATTGGTTGTGATACTCCCAATATTCATCATTTTTGCCCTTTCTATCTTGTAATTCTTCTAGAATTGTTCTCTCATTAAAATTACAAGTGAAGCCACAGAGATGTTGGCTTTGTTTTGGCATTGATAATTCTAATATAGGAACTAGAAATCTTTTGAGTTCTTGATCTAATGAATAATAATGACTATATAACTTATTTTGGCCAAAGATAATATTTTATTTGCAGCCTCAAATTATCCAGTACTGGGGATATTCCAGTGAAGAATATGAAGTCCTGACTGATGATGGCTATTATCTTAAGTTAAACAGAATTATTTCTGGAAAACATTTTCCTCATCTGACAGGTATATCTATAAGGTAATATTTCAAAGGCAGCATTTATAAATGTGAAGTGATAATTGCAGTAGAAGTGATCAAAGCTAATATTTAGTGTATTCCTTGCCACATAATCAACACCCAGATTAGCAGCAATTAACAACAGACAAACAATCAAGCAGAAACCAATACTCTAATCAAGAAATTACCAAGGGGAAAAAAATGACATCTCTACCAATACTGCCAGAGCAACTACTGCATATAATTAGGGAGCAAACCCCACACCCACTTGCACTGATGATATTACCTACTTGGGTAATAAAACATCTGCAAACAAACAACCAAACTCAGAAATCCACAATACTCAACTGCTTTTACAATTGTTGAGAAATATTGCATAGGCTTCTCCAGAAATATGGGGCAGTATCAATAGATGGTTGGAAAATTACTGTAGGGAATTTTCAATTTAATCTGCACCTAGCATACTCCCAGTTAATCCTTATATCTGGATTAGAGCCACCATACATACACCACTCAGTACAGCTAACAAAAATATAGACAGCTTGATGTTTATTTATTTGACAGAGTAGTTGTCAACTTGCAAAGCTTTCAAGTTCGGTTATTCAAACTTTAACCCTTTTGTGTACATAATGGCAGCAGAGTGGAGATAGAATGTAGGATGTTAGGTCCTACTCCCGTATTTCTACTATCTCTCTTGTTCTCAACAATTTGATGAACAGGGATGATATATACTGTATACAACATAGCTAATATGCAATTAGTAATAAAGTCATGATTTCTTTTCCAGGGCCTAAGCCAGTTGTTTTATTAGTACATGGTTTGTTGTTTGAAGGGAGATGTTGGATTGCAAATCTTCCCAGCAACAGTCTGGGATTTTTTCTATCAGATGCTGGCTATGATGTCTGGATAGTAAATATCAGAGGGACCACGTGGTCTAGAAGCCACCAGAAATTTTCAGTTGACCAGCAAGAATTCTGGGAATTCAGGTACATTCAAGAGAGAATACATAGGGACAATGGATAATAAATGTTAAGGAGATACATACTTATATATCTATGTGAACAATTTGACTGAATTATGGAATTATGAACAATATATACTGAAAGCATGGTATGTATGTGAGATTTTTGTGGCACAACTAATATCAAAGTTTTCAGTATTAGAAATTAATTTTGCTTTTAAAATGATATACATTCCAGTACTGGATTTTGTATATAAATGTTGATTTGTATATAGATTTTAAGTGCAAATTGTCAAGAATTAAAGGAATTTGTGTATATCATATGTTCAACAGGGTTATTATACATCATTTTACAATACTCCCTGTAGGAAAGCACTACATAGTGATTTGGAAAATATGCAATGCATAATAAACATGATAAGCTAAAAATAATATAGAAACATAGACATAAAAAATGAAGAAGGGAAAGAAAAAGAAATTCAAAAGCAGTCATCTAACATTCATTAAGCCTGAGTGAAAAAGTGAAGTCTATGACAAGTGATTAAAAGAGCCTAATGAACTTCAGAAGACAGAACATTCCAAAGTGTAGTTGCCATGACAGAAAAAGGATGCCTGCAATTAAGTTCAAAATAGCTTTCTATAGTTCTGGTCCCACCCAGCAATATTCCATTTACCTATTTTGACAACCAAGCAGGTGAAAGAAATATCTGAATGTTTATGGAGTGGAGTGTTTATGGCATTATATCTCTTAAATGTAATCTATTTTAACTGGCAGTCAGCTGAAATGCTTCAACAAAGATGTATCATGCTATGACCAGGCTTCCCACATAAAAACCTATTTGTCACATTTTTTCCTCTATTTCAAAAGGAAAAAAATGATCTCCTAAGATCCCCACAATTTTAGCAGTTGGTAATTTTGCCACAACAGAACAAACAATTTTGCTACCTTGGGGTAGGCTCCCTCAAAAGGCAAGCTACTCTCTTCAGTTCAATTTGAAATAAATTCTAAATTGAACATTTGCTTCACTTATAGGTTGAGTCAGGAGCATGGTAGCTATGAAATCCTAGGCTGGTCCTTGTTTAACAACAATATGCCAAGTTAAAGCCTTCAAGGCTACACTAATTCTGAATTCTAGATTTATTTTGGGATGATGCTAAAGGACAGAGAAACTCTATCTTCCCCTGCAGTCTACTTGCTGGCCTGATGCTGCACTGAGAAATCAAATAGCAGAAGTAGATGAAAATCAATCCAATTTATCCTTCAACCAAATTTCTATAATTGTTAGCTCTACAGAACAAAGTGCACAATTACCATGTGCTTTACTGCTTTAACAGAAAACAGGAAACTTTTCTCAGAACAAAAAGACATAGAGTATATACCATGCAAACCTATAAACCTTACTATCTGCTGGTTGCCTGTTGCACAAAATACATTCCAACAATAATACCTATAATATTTTTTAGGGCAATATTCTCTTTCACAATCAAGATCAATGAAATAATAATGAGAGTTACCTGTGAACTGAACTAGTATAACAGCCACTTCAGCTGACAGGATGGCTCAGAAATCATGCTAAAACTAGATTGTTGATGTCCTACCCATTCACAGGTTTTCTCTCACTCTTGTTTCCCTCTCTTTTCATGAGTGAGAATTAAGATAAGACCATTCCAAATTAATAAAAGAGAAGAAAGAAGAGACTTTTTGTAAATAACTATTATTTTCCATGACCACTTAAAAATGTTTGCACAGGTATTCATTGAATAAAAGGAGCAGTACAATTTTCTAAAATCCTTCTTTGGAATAATAAGTTATTTTAAAAATAGAAGAAGTTGAATTTAGGATCAGTGAGGTAATAATGAGTATCTTGGCACTCTGGATTTACCAAAGAGGACACAAAAGAAGAAAAAGAATGCAGACAATGTTTAAAAAGCAGTTCTTTAAAGGATCAGCTTTGTGTGTTAGTCCCTCATCAAACTGCAGGTACTATTTCCCATGTTTCACAAATGAGGCACAATCATGTCCCATTGTAAGCACTGTTTATATGATGATCTCCATTCCCACCCCACCCCAGGGGAAGGTTACTGCAAAATCCCCATTTCCTCCCAATCAGCTGGGACTTGAGAGGCAGAGAATAGATAGGGGTGGGGCCAGTCAGAATTTTTACTACCGGTTCTCTACTCAATATTTCTGCTACCGGTTCTCCAGAACTGGTCAGAACCTGCTGAAACCCACCTCTGATCTTCACTTTCCAGAGTGCCTTATACTAGCCCATCTCTTTCTCTGGCTTTAGGTAGAGAGAAATTGCAATTCCGTCCTAAGATCCAGAGAAGATAGGCTAGATGAGCAGGATCAACACTGACTTTTGTTTGTGTGCATGTGTCTCTTTGTTAACAGTTTTCATGAAATGGCCATATATGATATCCCAGCAACTATAGCATTCATTCTGCAGAAAACAAAGCAAAATAGATTATATTACTTTGGCCATGGCCAGGGAGGAACACTAGGTAAGTTAAAAATGGACATATGTATTCTTGTCACAATTTGATAAGAATATAAAAAATATAGTGTTTTTGTTTTTTTAAAGCAAGCTTGCATATTAGTCAGAAGACTGCTGTTTTGTTTTTATACCTATTATCCTATACACAGCTTTCTATTGAACTTGTTTTGGAGGTTTCAGAAACTAGAATGTTAGGGGTCTATTTTGAAGACATTTTTAACACTTTTAAAATATCACTGGAGTTGAGAGCTATAGATTTGTTATCAGTTTGCCCCATTTAGATAATTCTCATGTGTCTCAACTCAACTCACAGCTGAGCAGTGAATTACTCAAGTTACAAAACCAGAGCCAAGCTGCTTAGATTTACTGCTTTCCTTTGACAGAAATGCCTTTTGTGCAAGCATTGCTCCTATGTAGTAGGAAGTGAAGGGAAACATTGCAGCTTCTACCAGTTGGAAGGGGGAACTGCAACTTTTCATAGAGAAACTTCAAAGTTGCTCCTTTGAAGCCATAATGTTCTATGAGTGAATGTCACATCTTACTCCAATTTACCACCGGCTTTTCTCTAAAGTTTTTTTTCTTCATTTGTTAGTCTTTAGAATTGGGCCCTACAAATTCAGTTGTCATATCTTCTAAGCTTGTTTCTAAGCTTGTTTCTAAGCTTCTTCTATACTTGTTTTTTTTTTTTTTTTAATTTGATTTATATGCCGCCCTTCTCCGAAGACTCAGGGCGGCTTACAATGTGCTCAGCAATAGCCTTCATCCTTTTGTATATTTATACAAAGTCAGCTTATTGCCCCCACAAACTGGGTCCTCATTTCACCTACCTTAGAAAGGATGGAAGGCTGAGTCAACCTTGAGCCTTGGCGAGATTCGAACCCTGCAGTAATTGCAGGCAGCTGGTCTTAATAAGCTTAATAACAGGGTGCCTTAAACCCCTGTAGTACCAAGGCTCTACCAAGGTTTTTCATTATGCTTGCTTAGTTCTTAGAGCGAAGCTATCCATGCATGATGTGAGAGAGGTTTTCAATTTTTGGCCAGCTTATTGTAGGGCTTGACCTACAATATTGACCTGTCTATTTGAGACAGAATAACTTGGCCATGGTCTCTAGTTGACATCTGTGCCTAAGGGAAGACTAGATTCTCTCTATACCTAGTCCAGCACCTTAATCCCACATCAGACTGGCTCTCAAAAGGAATGTTAGCATTATAAATATATAGCCTTATAAATGCTCAGATTAATGCAGTCTGCTTTCAAACTGGATTATTAACGTGACATCTTACTTGTCATGCAAAAGATTTGTTCACTATGTGTTGTTTCTGTAGTTTGAAAATGAATGGTGTTCTAAATATTCACTCACCCTGTCCTTATATTTACATGTGTGGAGGGGGCGGGGGAGTTTAATAACACTGAGATGGAAAGAAGGAAGAATTTCTTTAGATATTCAGAAGGAATTTGGTATCACCTTTTCAGAATGACAAGTTTGCTTAAAAGGCTTCAGCTTTGTCAGCTGAAGCTCATTTCATCAGATGCAAAGAGTGCCTAGACCAGGGCTGTCAAACTCCCAGCCTGTGGGCTGGATGCATCACATGCTGGCCATGCCCATTCTGGCCATGCCCATGCCCGGTTTAGCAAAAGGGAAAAAAGTCCCTGATCCCACCGTGATGACATGAGTTTGACACCCCTGGCCTAGACTGATGTTGAATTTAAATTGGCATGAAGTTGGAAGGTGGGGGGGAGAAAGAAGAAGATACTATATAGGTTGCTAAATGTATTACAAGCTCCTTATCAATTAAAATTTTAATGTTATTTATTATTTTATTATTTATTTATTTGTCAAGTACGTATTAGATAATATATATAAACATAGATTGGATACATAAAATGAATACAAATAAAGGGAACATTAGGACATGGATGGTAGGCATGCTGGTGCTCTTATGCACGTCCCTTACAGACTTCTTAGGAATGGGGTGAGGTCAACAGTAGACAGTCTTAAGTTAAAATTTTGGGGATTTTGGGATGAAACTGCAGAGTCAGGTAGTGTATTCCAGGCATTGACTGCTCTGTTGCTGAAGTCATATTTTCTGCAATCGAGTTTGGAGCAGTTCACTTTAAGTTTGTATCTATTGTGTGCTCGTGTATTGTTGTGGTTGAAGTTGAAGTAGCATTGACAGGTAGGACATTGTAGCAGATAATTTTATGAGCCACGCTTAGGTCATACTGAAGGCGGTGTAGTTCTAAGTTTTCTAAGCCTAGAATTTCAAATCTGGTGGCATAAGGTATTTTGTTGCGAGCAGAGGAGTGGAGGACTCTTCTTGTGAAATATTTCTGGACACGCTTAATTGTATTAATGTCCTATATGCAGTGCGGGTTCCAGACAGATGAGCTGTATTCAAGAATTGGTCTAGCAAATGTTTTGTATGCTCTGGTTAGTTGTGTAATATTACCGGAAAAGAAGTTATGCAAGATTAGGTTTACAACTCTTAATGCCTTTTTGGCAGTGTTGTTACAGTGGGCTTTGGCACTTAGATCATTAGATATGAGTACTCCAAGGTCCTTGACAGAGTGAGGGTCATCTACAAGGTTGTGTCCACTCAGCTTGTATTTTGTGTTCTGATTCTTTTTGCCAAAGTGTAAGACAGAGCATTGGTTGAGATTTGGAGTTGCCAATTGTTTGACCATTCTGACACAAATTCAAGATCTTTTTGAAGGATAGCAGCATTGTCGGTGGTATTAAATAGTTTTACATCATCAGCGAAGAGAACACAGTTGCTTACAATATGATCGCAAAGGTCATTTATGTATAGTATGAAGAGTGTTGGTCCTAAAACGCTGCCTTGGGGGACACAGCTATTAACAGTCACAGAATTTGATAGGGTGCTCCCTATTTTGATCACTTATTGTCTGTTTGACAGGAACTTGGCTACCCAATTATGTAGAGGTCCAGAGATGCCATAGGATTTTAGTTTTAGAAGTAGTTTGTCATGTACCACTGAAACAAAGGCTTTACAGAAGTCTATGTAAATTGTGTCTATTGCTTTGCTCTGATCGAGATTTGTAGTCCATATGTTTTTGCAGTGTAAAAATTGTAGATTACAGGATAATTTTTTTCTGAATTTTTCTAATTTTTCTAAAAAAAAATTCTGAAACCAAATTGTTTATTAGAGAGTAGGTGGTTTGTTTCTAGGTGGAGGGTAATGAATTGGTTAATGATTGATTCCATGACTTTGCAGGTGATGCAGCATAAAGAGATTGGTCTGTATTTTTCAATTAGGCTGGGGTCTCCCTTTTTGAAGATAGGGATGACCGAGGCTAGTGACCATAGGTTGGGTAGGGAGCTGGTCCTGAAGGACTTTTCCTTCAAAAAGTGGAAAGCTTTTTTAAGAAGTAAGCACATAGTCCATCAGGTCCGATAGATAGAGATGGTTTTAGTCTGTGTAGTGCCTTTTCAATGTTATCTTCTGTGAACTTTATTTGTGTTAAGAGTTATTGTAGTTGTAGTTATTAGTGGTACAACTAGGGCATGAGCCATTGCTATTTACAAAGACTGAGCTGAAGAATGTGTTAAAGAGGTTTGCTTTAACTACTTCATCATTGCATTTGTTACCGTTAGGTCCTTTTAGGGGTGGGATGGATCTCGAGTCTTTAAGTTTGTTGTTTACAAAATTATAGAAGGCACGGTTGGATTTCGTGCGCAGAAGGTTTTCTTCTTGTTTGATGTGGTAATTGGTGCATTCAGTCTTTATTTGGTGGCATATATTTTTGTAGTGGCTTTTAAAGTTAGCTACATAGCCAGTTTTGTTTTTTCGCCAGAGGGATTTATTTTTGGATTGAAGTTTTCTTATTGATATGGGTAATTTGTTTATCCTGGTTTTGGGGGTGATTAGTGGTACATATAGTTTAATAACTATATTGACTTCAAGCAAGAAAATATTATAATGGTCTTCAGCAGTGTTACAGCCAGAGAATAGAAATTGCCAATCAAAAGATGAGAGGTCGGTGTCTATGAGATCATAGTTGGCTTTTTTGAAGTTGTAGTTGAAAATCTCATTATTATGGTGATTTTTGTAAGGGTGTATATTGAGACAAAACTTAATCATGCTGTGGTCACTGTTGGAAAAGGATTCTCTTATTTGTAGTCAATAAATTGAGTTTAAGCTGTTGCAGAAGATGAGGTCAAGGCAGTTGTTAATTACTAGTTGATCTAGACCTAGATTAGTAACAGCATTGTATAGGGTTGTATGGATGGGTTCAGTGGTACATTCATTTATTGTCCAATTAATAAGAGGTAGGTTGAGGTCACCAAGAAAGATGAGAGGATATGGGCAGGAGGCTGCCCACGTTAGTAGTGAAGTTAACTTGTTCACATGTGCGATGTCGTAGTCAGGGTCTTTGTAACATAGTAAGCAGCAAAGTGTGGTGTTTAAGGACAGTTCACAGATGATAGTTTCCGGAAGAGCGAGTTCATGTGCAACTTGAATATTTTTTAGATTTAGTGACTTTTTTTAGAAGATATGTACTCCACTCCCTCTGCTGGTTTTGCAATCAGACCGATAAATGTGATAGTCTCTTACTGTGATAATGGAGTCAGGGAGGGATGCGTTTAGCCATGTTTCACAGACAAATATAATGTCAAATGTAGCAATATTTAATAAGGGGAGCAATTCGGTCATTTTGTTTACTATGCTTCTTGCATTTATTAGTTTGCATTTAAGATCAGTAGTGGTTGGTATTGAGGAAGTAAGGTGCATGCGTATCTAGTTTTGGATGATGGATGGTTGGATGTTTTGGGTGATGGAGGGTTGGATGTTAGGAGATTGATTGTGGGTCTTACTTTTTATGCAGTCAGCACGGTAGTTGATGTATAGGTTAGATACAATGTATTTAAATACAATATCTAAAATGTGTTACAAACCCATTTTGTTTGTTGAGATGCTCTACAACTGCCTTGCTCAGTGGTGCAGTTAGTCTTGTTTTCCCAAAATAGTCGTTTTGAGACCTTCAGTAGAGTTATGATGGTCTGTTCTGGGTGAAAGCTGGAAGGGTAACAGAGAGTTATGTGAAAGTAATTCGGGATGTGTAGTGGTTTGGGGGTCTTTTGCTTTTGAAATAAAATGCCCCATGTATTCTTTGTATTTGCAAAAAGTTAGTTCGGACTGGTTCACAAGAACCAGTAGTAAAACCGGCGGGAGGCCCCGCCCACAGCCCTGGATGTCGTCATTGGTGATCTGCGCATGCGCATGCACAATCCTGTTGCGAACCGGTAGTAAAGGTAAGTAGAACCCACCCCTGCTACAGGCAACTTTATTTCCTGGAACAGTCAAAGTGGTCATGTAGTCACATGGTCACATGGTCATTCCTAGTAGTTTTATGGGAAAGGAAGGCACTGTTTGAGTATCCAGCCTTAACACATGCTACTTCTTTGAATAAAATAGACCCCCCCTCCAGCCGGTCATTGAGTTTGCATAACTTCCTGCCCTTAAGCCTGAATTTTAAAGAAGCTTCCTTTCTTCACAGGAAACAAGAGAATCTTGAAAATGCACTACAGAATTCAGCCCAAAAGTTAAAACTAAACAGAAATAAAACTTGTAATGGTATATAGAGAGCAGTGCAGATATTAGTCATCCTGCAATTTGAAAGCTAAATTCTTCTTCTCTTTTGTAGGATTTATTGCCTTTTCACTCCTGCCTCACCTAGCACAAAAAGTGAAACTCTTTCTGTGTTTTACTCCTGCTTACACATTAAGGGGTATTACAGGACTTCCCAAAGCACTGGGGAAAATTCCTGCTGGACTAAGAAAAGTAAGTATATCTCTTGTTTCTACTAGTATATTAAACTCATTTTTTTCATACAGAAGTTTTGAAAAACCAGGCTCTCTTTTGTTCAGTTTTCTGGAAAAATGAATTAAAAGGATGATTTGTGCATTCAGTGAGATTTATTTATTGATAATTGTAACATAACCTGTTTTTAGTAGAAAAAATAGATCAATTCTAACAATTTTAAAATTACCTATAAGGAGTCTCTCACCACCCAAATATTGCTAAGGAAGTTAAATGTGTTAAACTTTCAGTTTTAGTTGATACTTTCTGGATACTTTAGAATAGAACTGGGCATTTTATGGCCTATGGGTCATATCTGGCCCTTTGACTATCTGGGCCTGGCCTGTGGAGAGGGTGGCAGCATTGGGGAGGCTATGAGGTGGGGATGGTAACCTTCCACAACAGTGTCAGTTTCTCACATGGTCCAGCCATGGTATAGAAAAGGAGTGTCAAACTCTAGGCCCAGGGGCCGCATCCAGCCCATGGGATACTTAGATCTGGCCCACAGGGCCACCCAACAAACAGTGAAGGACCGGCTTGCTGTGCTTCTGCCAGTGAAAACGGGCTGCCAAACTTCATTTTCAGCTGCCAGGGCCTCCTGCCATCCTCTATCAGTGAAAACGGAGCTCTGTTTTCACTGGCAGAGGGATGCAGGAGGCCGTGGCACCTGAAAATGGAGTTCAGGAACCTGCTTTTGCTGGCACTCAGGCCACCATAGGTGCCCCCAACAGGGCAAGTCCCTCCTTTGCAGTGGCAGCAGACAATGGGGTGCACCTGCATGGCTGGCGCATAGATCAGGGTGGTGGCAGCACGTTGGAGAAGCAGAGTGGAGCTGGAGGTCGGTAATTTTCGCTGCATGAAGTCTGTAGCTGCCACATGTTTTTTGGGGGTTTGGCTGGACTTCACACGCACTGAAAAAACACACAGCGGCTGCAGGTATCTTGCGAAAAGGAGGGCGAGATGTGGGCTGGCGCGGAGTCCAGCGGCAATGACGGGTCTCAGCCCTGGCTTGCCTTCCCTGGCATCCAGCCACAGGAGGAAGGTAAGGTCACAGACATGGGATGACAAAAGAGGCGATCGTGGGGGTGGGGGAAATGGGGAGATTAAGGGCCAGGGACTCTGAAGGAGGGGAAACGGGACAATGCATTGCACTTAAGGGAGACCTGGCGATGGCTCCGAGGAAAGGCCAGAGCCAGGGAATGGCACATTCCTCGACCCGGCCGAGGTGGGCAGCGAGCGAGCAGATCTCCTGGGCAAGGCCAGAGCCGGGGAATGGCCCCGGCCCCCGACCCAAGATGAAGGGCGAGTGAGTGGCAACCGGGTGACTGGACGGGAGGGTGTGGCCAGCCAGAAGTCACTACCGGTTCAGCGACCCAGGCCAAATTGCTGCTACCGGTTCACCCAAATCAGGGCAAACCGGCTGAATATCTGCTCCTCTGCTCCTTGAACTCCTTTTCCCTTAAAAAACACCACACAATCATCTAGCCTCTGGCCAATCCAGTCTCCAGGGTTGAAAACGCAGAGGAAGACTCAGGTTAGCATGTCCGAAAATACCTCTACTCTTTTCTAGTGCATGCCAACACACATCACCAACAGGACTGTATTATATATATAGAGGAAAACGATCCCTTGGGGGATGCATATGCTGCAGACTGTAATGATGATGTACTGATATTATCTAAAGTGCAGGCAGGGTTTCTGGGATTGTTTTCTTGCGGAGCTACACTTTTGAACACCATCAAGACCAGGCCCCTATGACTGCCCCCTTTTGTGGGTTCACAACCTAATTATTTCCTCACAGTTGCTCTTCTTTGCACTTTTTCCAAAGTCTCAACATCTTTTTTGTAACGTGGTGACCAAAAGTGGATGCAGTATTCCAGGTGTGGTCTTTTTATCCTGATATTTTTAAATCTTTTCTTTTTATCCTGATCTTTATAAATCCTTCAATACCATTAACTGTGGTATTCTACTGGGCCATCTTCAGGGACACTGAAGATACTTTTAGACTTAATATTTGTATTTCATCTACAGGTAGTCCTTAATGTACAACTATAATGAATCCCAGAATTTGCACTGTAAGTCATGATGATGTATGGCCAGGCGCTGGGCTGGACCCAAATTTATTACTTGTGGTGGCCATTAAGAGAACACCATGGTTGTTAAGTGAATCCACATTTTCCTATGGGTGTTTTTTGCTGGAAACCGGCCCCAAAGGCTAGAAACAGGCCAAAAACATTGTAAATCATGGTCAGCTGGGTGAGCCAGTTTCTAAGTGGTCATGTGATTGTGCATATGTGTGCAGCCATCAGAACTCCAGAACAGGATCCTAAGTGGCTTTTGGAGGGTCTGTCGTAAGTTTGAATGGTCACTATGAGACTGGTCGTTAAGCAAGGACTACCTGTATACATGTGAATGTAGATTTATAATCACAGACTCTCAATGCATAGTCAGGCAGGCAAAGGAAGAACACTTAATATTTATGCATGTTTATTTTACAGCTAATATGGGGCAAGAAGAAATATTATCTTTTAAGTAACAGATTAAAAGCCTTCCTGGCCTATGGATGTAGCCATGCCATGTTTGATAAGCTTTGCCTTCAAGGTATTTTCTTTATGGGAGGATATAATGCAAAAAACCTAAATACAGTAAGTACAGCAAGCGCTACTTTTATTGTAATTTCTATAGCAGAGGTGGGAAAGGAAGAGGAAGAAAGAAAAAATCTTAAATCATCCAAATAACAACAATGTAGTATCTTACACTTGTTTTCCTTTTGTTGGACACAATAAAAGGACAATTAAAGGACACATTTTAACCTATATTTGTACAATATATTTTGAACGCAACTGAACAAACACAGAGTGAAAACCGACTCTTAGAAATCTCTCAATTTGTGTCTGTAGTACCAAAAATGTACAAATAGAGTAATTACAACTAAATATGAAATTATATGGTTGGTTGATATTTGGAGATGAAAAGGTCAAAAGGATTCTTATAGGTGTCAAACTTGCGGCCCACAGCCCAGATGGGTCACGTGCTGGCCACTCCTATGCCTGGTTTAGCAAAGGGGAAAAAAGTCCAGATATGTCACTCACCATGATGATGCGAGTTTGACACCCCTGTCATAGAAGGACAGGAAGGCCTGCTCCCACAAAAATAATAGATATTATTAGAGCAGGGGTGTCAAACTTGCGTTGTCATGTCATCGTCACGTGACGTATCACAACTTTTCCCCACTTTGCTAAACCGGGGTGGGCGTAGCTAACGTGTGATGTATCCGGGCTGCGGGCAGCGAGTTTGACACCCCTGTTTTGGAGTCAATGTTTGAAATTCCCATTTTGTTCACCAAGAGTTTTCACTGAATATTCTCTAGAGAAAAAAAAAATATTACGAATAGGTATAGAAAAATTAAATGTAATAATGATGCCTGGCAAAATCTCTGTTGAACAAAGTATCAGTAAAGTAGAGTTGTTGTTGTTGTTACTTAGATGTACTTCTTACCTTTTCTCCAGAACTTTAAAGTAAGTGTATAGCACTACTTCCTCCAGTTTTCCCACAAAAATAATCCCTGTGCAATAGTTTGGGGTAAAAAAAAAGGTACTGAATTAAATCATGAGATTTCATTGCTGCAGGTGAACTTGATCCTGGGTTCCCTCAGACCAGGGGTCGGCAATCTTAAACGCTCGAAGAGCCACTTGGACTTGTTTCCTACAGAAAAAAAACACACCAGGAGCCACAAAACCTGAATTGGCGTGGCCAACTTGATGTCACTCACTCCCACCCAGCCATACCTACCCAGCCACAAAACTATTCTCTATGTCTCTCTCCCCCTCTCTCCCCTCTCTGTGTCTCTCCCTCTCTTCCACTCTCTCAATCCCTCTGTGTATCACTCTGTAGGTCTCTATGTCTCGCCCCTCCCTTCAGGTGATCGTCCTCCTTCTCCCCCCTCCTCTTGTAACTCCCTGGCCAGGAGCGTTCGCACATGCAGGGAGATTCCAGCCTGAAGTGGCAGGAAGCAAAGGCTGCCTTATGTGCAAATGTGGTGCAAAGGCAGGTACAGGGCAGCTTTGCTCCTGCATTCTCCAGTGACCCTCTGCCTCCTCCTCCTCTCTGGATGCATGCCTCAGCTATGGCTGAGTCGGGAGCTGCGCACAGGCAGGGAGACCTTCCTCAAGCGAGTGCCAAAGCACAGGAAAGGTGTGCGCAGGGCTGGCAGCGGCTCACTTAAGGAGGCTCTGTCCACGTGTGCGCACTCCCAGCTCAACCACAGCCGGCCAGGGGATTACGGGAGGAGGAGGGGCGGAGAGGAGAGTGCAGGAGCGAAGCTGCCCTCTACCTGCTTTCACGCCACATTTGGGTGTAAGGCAGTCTTTGTTTCCTGCCATTTCAGGCTGGAGTCCAAAAAAGAAATAAGAGGGGCGGGGCAAACCAGTGATGGGACAGGGAGCCATGGCAGAGGGCCCAAAGAGCCACTTGTGGCTCCTGAGCCGCGGATTGCCAACCCCTGCCTCAGACCAAAGTTAACATCCAGCCTGGTTTTTGCTTCCATTATTTCCTAAGCAGCAACAGCTCTGGGGAAGCTGGTGGGAGTAGGTTGTAAAAAAAAAAAGTCAAGTGATCAAAGGTGATCAACTCAGTCATATTCAAAACATATAAATAAGGAGCAGGGCTTTTATCACACAGTGGCAGACACCATCTTGACTTTGTAAAACTCCCTATATTCCTCCCCTCCCCCCCATCCTTTTTTTCTTCTTTTTTTGGCATCACCTACATCTTGCAGGATTGTGCTGCCAAAATTCCATCACACATTACTTGGGTGGTTCATTTCTTTTCACTTTTTTTCCTTCATTTAAAATAATTGTGTCCAAAATAGTCCTCCATAAACCCTTCAGGTATTCCTCAGTTGTGTTTTTAGAAGATCAGACCACCTTCCATTCAAATGTATATCGTCTCTTTTCCTAGTTTTGCAAACCTACAGCCTACATGTTTTTCTTTCTTTCTTTTACTAATTGATTTTTTTTTTACCACATACTCTTCTTACGTTCCAAGTCTTAATCTTTTAATTGTGACAGTTAACACCAGGTGGGCCAATAATAACCTCTTCTGCCCTCATCCCAGTGGTGGGATTCAGCCAGTTTGCACCACTTCGGGAGAACCGGTTGTTAACCTGCTGAGCAGTTTGGCAAACTGGTTGTTGGAAGAAATCATTAGGGCAGAGAACCGGTTGTTATATTACTTGAATCCCACCACTGCCTCATCCCATTGATCAATTGAATTAAGACAAAGAGCAGGATAGATACCTGATCTTCTTAGTACATGAACAATGATCTCTGAGCTCAGATTAATAAGATTATTAGGGGAATAATAATGAAGGGAGAATACAAAGATTGCAGTAAGTAACATTGTTTTCAGATTTGGAACCTATCTTATAGGTAATGCAAAACTGTTAAAATGTAGCTTTTTCCTCTGGCACATTCAGTTATAGGGAGGGAACCAATTTCTTGTTAATCTATCCTCAGCTTGTGTTTATATAATGGCATCCTCATTGTTACATACTGACATACGGAGCGCCTATTTGCATACCCGCTGCTGATTGGGTAATCTAGCGGCGGAAAAAATAAACCGCTGTCAAGTGGCCGGCAAGACTGCTGGAGCTCTTTAAAAAGAGAGGCCTGGCAACCTGCCGGCAAGTCTTGCTAATCGCGACCAGGAATAAAAGTGCTGAAACTTCTTTTTGCGTCCCACCTCTTCTATTGCGCCCCCTATCTAACACTCATTATCAGTGTGAAAATTCTATGTTACAAATGATTACTAGCTTTATCCATCATATCCATGTCACATTTAGTATTCCTTTTTAAATGTAATAATGCCGGTAAGATAAATCAGTCTGGCCATAGTTTAGTCTGTAGATCATTAGGGCAACTGAAGCCTAGTTTTACTCTAAGCATGCTCAAGCTATTTTTGCAAACTAAGACTACTAAAGGCTGCTGTTGCCCATATCAACTAGGAGGTATGTACAACACACAGATAGATATTAACATGTAAATTCCTCTTGTTTTCTAGAGTCGAGCAGACGTTTATGTTGGAATTTTTCCTGATTTCACATCTGTTAAAACATTATCCCATTGGGGACAGGTAGAATGTAATTTACATTTTCACTGCAAGAGAGAATCAATATTGTATTTCACAAAATGCTTTGTTTAGTATGCAAGACATTATTTTTATATATTTATATTATTAACATGGCCTATAAAATATTTTTTAAAAATAATTATAAAGTATATTTTATATATTTTTTAAAATATTTCCCTCCTTTCTGCATTTTTAAGAACTAATCACTAGGTTCCAAATCTTTATTCATTTATGTATGAGTGGGCTAAAATGAATTGAGTGCCAACTGCTCAAATAGAATGATTCTGCAAATGTTTCTAAAACATTTTAGATGTTCATCAGTATCTGAACAGGAACTGTCAGAAATGTTATATGAATAGATTCTGACTTGATAAATCCATATTCAGAAATTTGTGTTAAGTGAGGTAGTGCTAAGTATAACAATCCATTCCCAATATTCTTACCTCTTGTTGAATGATGGTATTCGCTTACATACTAATTAAACTCTTGCACAATCAATAATCTTGATCAATAATCTTGATCAGGCACAAGATGACATTTAGGTTCATGTAATTATAGTTGTCAACATTGTGACCTGTATGGCATTGTTTTCTTAATCTTGTTTTGCTTGTATAAGCTTTATGAAGCTTATACTCTGGAAGAAGTAGTAAGAAAATATTCTTAAATAGTGAGACGCCTTGCTGCAGATTTTCAAGCTTGATGCTGGTGAAAGTTTGGAAAAGTACATTTGAACTAAAATCTAGCGGTAAAAGATTCCCCTCTATTTAAACAATGTATTTCATATACATATGTTATACATTATGGCCTTCCATAAAGGTCATATTTTTAATGAACAAATGATTCTTAGTAACAAGGACTTTATGTTGGACTTCAATAGCGTTGATCTCAATAGAACATTTGAAATGAGAATCAGAATATTTAAATACATATTGGCTATTATATTACTTCTACTGAACCCAGCTTTCATTTCTTTTAGGTTATTTATTCCAAGGAATTTAAATATTTTGATCATGGGAAAAAGAACAAAGCCATATATAACAGAGTAAGGATGCTGTAGACAGTCCCACATGAAAAATACAAATTACCGAAATTAGACCTTTTAAAATATGTCCTTTATCTTTTTTCCTGGATTTTATGTTTATTTCTAAATATATAATTTTGTGTATAATTTGTTTTCTAAGAGAGAATTACTTAGGCTGGTAATACTGTAGCTTTGGGCAGAAATCTTTGTGAGGAGGAAAATCCCACTCATCGTACTTATTAAACTTGTTGCTTTGCTTCTATATGCACTGTGTTTCCAGTCTCCATCCATAGCTCAAGTCCTTTAGAAGAGATGTAGAGAGAGCAGCCAGCTTTGTAGGTTTCTTCCTCCCTTGCCAGTGTTTTTGAATATACCAGAGAGAAACCTATTTCCCAGCCTATACATAAGTACAGTTCCAAGAAGATTGCTGGACCTTGTAGAAACGGAGCAACTGGCAACAGCATATTGTTCTTAGACTCCAGAAGGACAGCCTTCCTGATATCCTGAAGCAGTTCTGCTAAATTGGGTTTCATCACCTAGAAAAAGCAACTGGCTTCACCTATCAGCTGGATCCAGACTCAGGCAGACAAAGGGAAGTATGTCGATACCCACCCTTTGAACTGATCTGAGTCCCCAGCTACAGGAGAATCACGATTTCAGGAATACAGGAAGCATACTAAGTAATCTCAGCCAAAGAGTACTGACAAAGTCATTGTTGATATGATTTCCCCTAACTTCCTGCCCTTGCAACTTCTAGAAACAGTTTTTTCCCATTAAAGTGGTATCTATGCAAAATATGCTACCTCCTTGTGTGGAATGAGTAAATGGTTGCATCTTATAAATGCAACCATATGCTACGGCAGGAAACCACCATAATTCTGATTTCTTTTGAACTGTCAAAATGTCTCTTCCTCTTTCTGAGCCATTATCTAAAATCCAATATTAATTATAGTTTGGCTAACACATAAGCATGTTTAATAGTCTATTATATAGAGTCTCACATAGAACTCACATAGAACTGTATTATAAATGGCAGATTGCCATTTATAATACAGGGTTCTTGCTCATAAGGCAGTTTTGCCTACAATCTTTTGGTGCCGGGGATAAGGTGAAAATATTAGTTTCTAGGGCCTGACATTTCTGAATTAGAAAATACCTGAAAATGCAATTGATCCATGAAAGCCATTGCTTTTTTTTCTCCTGTTTTCATCAACAGACAAAACCTCCATTTTATAAAATTGAAGATGTTACAATACCAGTAGCTGTGTGGAGTGGAGGAAGGGATATTGTTGCAACAAAAAAAGATGTCGAATTAATGACTTCTCAAATCACTCATTTGGTTTTCTATAAGAATATTCCTGACTGGCAACATATGGATCCTATCTTGGGCCTAGATATTCCACAACAGCTATATAATGATATACGTAAACTAATGCAGAAGTACTAGGTTTAATTTTAGAGGTGGAACCTAAAAGGAAAAAGCAAGATCTTAAAGCATTCATGTATTTTTGCCATGAATTCTTCAAATCTAATGTTTAAACTATATTGAAAAATATGTCATAAATTAAGTTTTAAAGTTAATTAAGCTATGTTATACCTGTACTCAAAGTTATATGCATGCAAACATGTACATTTCCTGGTCTAAATAACATGAAGTTCCAGGAAACCTTAGATTGGCCAGAAAGGTTAATTTGGAAAAAGTAGTTTAAACTGTATGAAAGCAGATGGTTCTGCTTTCTGTTGAACAGTTAGCTGGTATTTCTTAACATTTGATGAGCATTTTACTCATTTGAATTTTACTTGTATTTGTGATATTAAATTCTTGTTCCATTTACATTTTGTAAGAAATTCATGTTTGTTCATTTTCAAATTCAAATCATTCAGAGTTGATTCCAGTTTTAAAACAGGGTTTTATCTTTTAGTTTTTGGGTCTTATGAAAAGTTTTTGAAGAACAATGGTCTTTCAATTAACAACTAAATATTGTTAGTTCATTTCAGGCTACTTTGTCACTTGTAAGTTTCTATTATTGTTCATGTGGTTTTTTTTTTTTTTGGTTTTTTTTTTGCTATTAAATAAATATTCTTCTATTGATCAATGAAAAGATCAATTCAATGTTCCCTGGAAAACCCCTTTAGAAATCAAAGATATCTCTTGCCTCCCTATCAGCTCCTAAGGCTATCTGTTCCGAAGAGTGGGCAAACTGATTATAAAAATTCTTCAGAGTGAGTGTCTTCAGAGTGAACCTCATTTGTGTCCTGTGGACAGATCATTAAGCACTTTCAAACATTATATATTTGATCAGATACTTTTAATATACAGAGTTGACATCTTCATTGAACTGATGCTTGAAAGTATGTCCCTTTTTCTGATTGATTTCTTTGGGAAGCCAGTTTTATGATGTACATACCATAGAAGTAACATTTTTTCCTTTCACTTACCTCTTTTATTTCATCTTTCCAGTATTAATGTATTTTGTTTTTTCCCCTTTATGTTAGGATGAGTAAAAATCTAAAATAGTTTAGGATGGTTTAAATATATGAAATAAAAGAATTGTATCACTCAGTTGAGGGCAGGCACCCCTATTCTGCATGGGTTCTTTTGGAGAGGTTTTCTCAAGCATACACATATGCACAGGTGAGGGGAAAGGTTCATTCTCCACGTCTGTGGGTTGGTTTCCAAACATTTTATTACTAGGCTATGTAACATTCAGCAGAGTTTAAGGGATGTCAGTGTTCTTCTGTTTATAAGGGCTTTGTATGATCAGTAGGTCTTGTGATGGTAAGGTTATGGCAGGTGAGTGTCCCATCAGGTCAGGGTCTTGTGATAGGTCAGGTGTGAGTCATTCACATAGGTAGAGGTGCTACAGGCTTGACAACAAACTTGTTAGCTCGAGCTCTTACCTTTTGCTGTTGTCAATGCCCAATGCCAATGCAAACACAGCTGAACTAATTCCTGCATGTACTCAGTTCTTGCTAGTTTATCCAGAACTTGATCTGGCAATCCTACCTGAAATTAGTCAATAAGTGTTGCTTCAATCCAAGCCAGATTTTGAGAGATTAGCTGGAAAGCATTTACATATTCAGTTACTGAAGAAACCCTTATTTCAGTTTTTGAATATGGCTATTCGCTGATTAAATTATCACAAGGTCAGAATGCAGATCTATCAACTAAATTTAGCAAAATTGTCCACAAGTGACTTAACAATGGCAAGGCCCATCTAGCAGTATTTCCAGATCAAAGGCACATTATAAAACCAACTGCATGACTTTGTGTTTGAAAATCCTCCCCATGCATGCTCATTCTTGCCTAAAAGGTAGGAAATTGGGACAATATCCCTTTTTTTTTCTGGATTGGCAATTGGGCATTTTCTGCAAAAGATTGGGTGATACTACTGCTATTTGCAGTGGCTAGGCATGTAATGTTTGCAGCTTGTTCCATGTTGCTTGCTTTTCTGTAGCATGGCCATTACCAAAAATATCTCTTTCCAGTCAGCCAAGAGTTAATGGAGCTGGAAACAAACTGTCCTGTTTTCGTTTTCAAATACTCACACAAAATTGCTTGTAATTCAGTGTATGCAAGATCAAAGAGGTAACAACACTAAAATGCAATATACAGCTTCTGTAATAGACACTTGCCTAAATGGTTAGCTTTGTAACAGAAGCATGCAGAAGTTCAGTCCAAAATCAGTCCAAGGTTCCAAGTGCTGGGTCAGAGTTGTCAGCCAGTCCAGAAGTCAGAATTTCACAAGCAGAATTTACATGAATTGCCATGTAAGAGCCAGAGATCAGATGGTTGTTTCCAGCAAAGTAATATGGATCAGTGCTACCTGTTAAATCAGGCTGCAGCCAACTGTCACTACTCAAGAGATCCCCTTTTTGGCAATAATTCTCTGTTCTGTTTACTCACCAGTTGCAGGGTTTGGGAAAACTTATGTCACTCTCAGATGACTGTTCCATGGCTCAGATGGGGCCTGATTTTAATGAGCCTTATGTTGTTCTTGGCTTTATGTTTCCTGAGGCCATAGGTTCTGCTGGAGCCTCTTCTTCAAAGTTAAAATCATTGTCTGAGTCCTGACAGTTTAGGCCTTTGAATTTAACCCCCTGCTTAGTACTAGAATGTTCTAGTTTCTAAAAATTCTCCTTTAAAATATGGTCCTCAAACTGGACACATTACTGACCAGTGTGGAATAAAGTGAAACAATTAGCTTGCATAATTTGAAAACCATACCTATGTTAATACAGCCCATTTTTTTAACTTTTAAGAGCCATCTCATATTGCTATTTACAGTGTATTCCATTTGCAATCAATTGCTATTTCAAGATCTTTTTCATAAGTACCATTAATTTTGGTAGTGATAATAATATACTAATAACATATAATTAGGGTATCCTTCCACCTATAATTGTGGTTTTGGTAATAGTCACATTGTTGGATGATTTCAGAATATGTCAGAATATCTCCATCTGCTATATTATTAGCTGTCAGGGTGACTCACCTGTATTTTCCCAAATCTTCTTTTACCTATTCTCTAGGATTTCTAAATTTATTGATTATTTATTTGATTTTTTTAATCCCACCTTTATTACTTTATATGTAATTCAAGGTAGCGAACATACATAATGCTCCTTCCTCCTCCTATTTTTCCTATAATAATCCTATGAAGTGCATTCTGCTGAGAGTCAGCAACTGATCCAAAGTCTGATTTCCACGCCTAAAGGCAAGGCTAGAACTGATTGCTCCTGATTTCTAGGTCAGTACCTTAACTAATTACATCACACAGAGTCTCAAAGACTGGTTGAGTGAAGCAATGGGAATGGAAAAAGAACAATGAAACCTGTAACTGCCTTTAATCAATTAAGTGTAAGTGCCATTGCAGTCAGACCACCCTTTATATGCTATAAAACAACCATGCAAAATTATTTTTTTCCATCACAATCTGTCCTTCAAGTCTTCCAATGGCATACTCATCAGCACTGTAACCGTGTCCATTCATCTGACTGTTGATTTTCTTCTCCTTTCCTTCCAATTTTTACAATATATTAACATAAATACATAAAGGTTTGGTCAGACCATCAATACACCAATTTATCTGACCTAGAAATACAAACTCATTCAAAAATATTCCCTGACCAGGTTTTGAATCAGAAGTTTATTTATTTATTATTAAAATTTATATGCCGCCCTTCTCCCGAAGGACTCAGGGCGGCTCACACAAATAAAACAACAACAATAACACCTAAAACCAGTATGAAAATTAAAATCCCCAAAATTAAAACCTCGTAGTTGATCAGGGAGCTTGCTGGAACAGCCATGTCTTCAGGCCAGCACGGAAAGTGCGGAGATCAGGAGCCATCTGGAGCTCGGTGGGTAACCCATTCCATAGGGTCAGTGCGGCCACAGAGAAAGCCCTCATCCTAGGGGTCGCCAGCCAACATTGTCTGGCCGACAGCACCCAGAGGAGGGCAGCTCTATGTGAATGCACTGGGCAGTGGGAGGCTGGTAGGAGGTGGTCCTGCAAGTATCCCGGGCCCATGCCATGTAGGGCTTTATAGGTCAATACCAGCACCTTGAAGCGGTGATATAGTTGAATCAGAATATAGCTGAAAGGGGTGGTATTCACTTACCTTCACTACCGATCTGCAAATATGAGCGTGCATGTGTGAGCGCTAGCTTCACTCGCAGGTGCCAGCTCCGAGCATGTACAGAGCCTTCCACACATGCGCAGAGCATCAAAAACAGGACGTGATGATGTCCGGGCGGGTGGGCGGAGCCTCCCGCAGCCACCGCTACCGGTTCTCCCGAACCAGATAGAACTGGCTGAATACCACCACTGCTTGGAGGTCTTCTAATCCAGACCCCTGCTCAAGCAGGGGATCCTACACCATTTCAGAGAAGTGACTATCCAGGCTCTTCTTTAAAACTTCCAGTGATGAACCACCTACAATGTCTGAAGACAAGCTGTTCCACTGATTAATCAGATTTGCATTTCAGTTCTGCGTCTTGATCCTTCTCTTTAAAAACGGCTGGAGGAATACATTGTTTCAAAGATCAAATTGAAAGAGCAACTAAGAAATCAATGTCCATAGACATTAATCTATCTGTGGATGAGTGAAGCTGCAATACAGGTAATTAGGATCATGGCTGGGCGTATAAGGACCTTTTTGTTTATGCACCTTGTAATTATGATCTATGTATTTTTGGATATGCAGTATGTTCAAATTATATTCCATTGCAAGCTTTGTGTAGGATCTATTCACTCTCAAGTTCTTCTAGATAGCACAACTAGGTAAGTTAAAGTATATTCTTTAATTTTAGTCTTTAATTTGTATGGAAAATATTTTTATCTTGCAATACTGTTTTAGATGCTTATTAGTTTTTCAAAAAAGATAACTATTAGTTCCCTGAAGTATAATCCTTCAGTTGAGAGAACATTATAGGTAAAAATATTGTTTGGATTTTTAAAGTAAAACAACTGATATCTAAAGACCTGAAAACTCATCTGGGTCTTTCCATGTCTTCTTAAAAATATTGCAAATGCCATTAATGAAAATGATTACATCCATATCTGTAATAGCTGTCATAGCTAAACAATAATATTTTCTAGCTCCTGCTTGAAATTCTCTTTAAAACATTATATAAATATGGGAAAAGAGAAATAGGGTGCATTTGCAGTGCCAATTGCCAGATCGTTAGATACCTGCTTTACAAGGAAAGGGACCCTGAACAATAGAAAGAAAAATTATAAACTTACAAACTTTGAGGTTGAGAGGTAGGAAATCTGAGGGAATGTGTTGCAGATAATAGAAAAATTATTTCTCTATTATAAAGCAAAAGCAGTACAGAAAATTCCATTTTTAACAAGGATGAAATGTTGAGATATCTAGTCGCCTTGTGGACAATTACATGCTGGCAGTTTCTCACCTTGTTAACAGGTTTCTTATAAGGATGCCTTTTAAATGAACTTTAATGAATGGATATTTTTATTTGCAATAATGTTTTATTGCAAACAAAACATTAAAAATAAAAAGATGAATGTTACATTTCGTGGTGAGTTCCTCACTGGATTGTCAAAGTCTGGCTAATTTTACAGGCTGTATAACAAAATTTAGTTACATTCAAAGAGACTAAACATTGGCTGGCAAGTGAGGACTTCCCCATTGTTTTAGGACTAGTAGGTCCCAAAACAGTAGGTCCTAAAAAGTAGGTCCCATAGTAGGAAATGGTTGTCTATTTTATTTGTTTGTTTAATTTATATATCCCCCACCTTAATTGGGTGACAAGTTTTAAGGATGCCTATATGTTGTGTAGGTATTAGCAGGATTAGCATTAGGTCAGTGGTGAAATCCAATTTTTTTTACTATCAGTTCTCTGGGCTTGGTGGGCGTGGTGTGGCTTGGTGCACGTGGCAAAAGGATACTGCAAAATCCCCATTCCCTCCCCACCCCTGGGGGAAGGATATTGCAAAATCTCCATTCCCACCCCACTCGGGGGCCAGCCAGAGGTGGTATTTGCCGGTTCTCCGAATTGCTCAAAATTTCCACTACCGGTTCTCCAGAACCTATCAGAACCTGCTGAGTTTCACCCCTGCATTAGGTGTTTATTAAACAGTAGCACAAACCAAAGGATGGTTGTTCTTGGATTGGTGACATATTACTTTATTACTTCTTCTGAATTCAGATCCTTAAAGTATACCCAGTAAATATACAGTTTTTACAGTTATGGTGTGCATAACTGTAAATATACTCAGTTGGACAGTATAAGTAATTCTTAATTATGTGTCAGAAAAAGAATATGTCAGTTTCATCAGCTTTGATATGAATAATACATCAGTTGCAGATATTGGAAGAAAAACAAAGATATTTCTACAAAGTCTTGGAAAGTAGTCACATCTCTCTGTCTCTCGTTTTATACCACTTTTTTCATATATACCTCAAGGTGGCAAGTATGCCTAATACTTCTTCCTCCTCCTATTTTACACACAACAGCAACCTGTGAGATGAGTTAGGCTGAGATAAATTGACCTGTTTTTTCATCCCTAAATCAATCAGAATTGGAACTCAGAGCCCCCTGGTTTCTAGGTCACCATCTTAACCACTACACCTAACTGGCTCTTTTGTAAGACACATACAGTAATTAATGATACTTTGCATCTAATCTATTGCTCTTGAAACCATTTAATCCAAGCTAAATGGCATGTTATAGTCTCCCCACCATATGAATTTTATATTTTATTTCCCATAATAAATATAAAACAGGTTTCAGTGAAGTCATATCAAAGCCAACTCCTCCACTTTTAATATCTGGCCAGACTTTTTTGTACTGCAGTTAGAGAGTTAATTTATACAAGAATGAAATCATTGGTTAGTCTTGAGCTTACATGCATAACATTGGGAGCTAAATAAGTCAAGCTGAATCAATTTGTATGTTTATTGTGTCTTTAGTTTCACAGATGTCTTTCTCTGTGCCTCTCCTGTAACATCCTTAAAAATGGAGTTTTATTATTGCCTATTTTGGGCTGTTAATAACTTCTTCTAACCAGGGCTCTTTATTTCTATTACTTACCAAACACAGGATCATCCTATTACAATAACAGCTGAAGTTCAACCAAGGTAAAAAAAAAAAAGATAAAGTGTATTCTTGATTGTATGCCTATACTGTCCCTCTTTGTGACCACCTTGTGTCTTTATCAACAATTGTTTCTCTATTGGGAATCTGCTGCTAGTATATGCATATGCTCGAACTGTCTGTAACAATACATTACATACAATCAATATGTTATGTAAGTTCTATGTAAACTCACAGCTCTAAATCCTGGCACTTTTGAGTGAAAGATAGCAGTGATTTGTAACCTCCAAGCCAGGGGTGGGTTGTACTTACCTTTACCACCGGTTCGCAACGGGATCTGCGCATGTGCAGGTTGCTGATGACGACATCTGGGGCGGTGGGCAGGGCTTCCCGCCGGTTTTATTACCGGTTCTTGCAAACCGGTCCAAACCGGGGGCAACCCACCACTGCTCCAAGCTTTAGAGTAATAAAACATTATTAGGACTCTTTGCATTTTATTGGATTATTTTGCTAGGACAGTAGGATTAGCCCAGAAATGTAACACTGAATTAACAGACAAGTAGTCCCACTTACCTACTACTTTGTTTAGCAATTAAAGCTACAACACTGTAAAAAGAAAATAGCTTTGCAACCAATCCTTGTAGAGTGCATTTATGAGTATCACAGTGGCATTGTGGCTGTTCCATGACCATGAGTTTCGTAACTGGTTTATGCCAAGTAGAGTTAATAGACAACGAATGCGGAAGTAAAATTGTATGTCACGCTCACATAATGCTTTGTTTTAAAACCATAGTGATTTGCTCAATGACTAAAGGGAAAGCAAGATTGTAAGACCATCACAGTCGCCTGATCAGCCTTTCAGTTCTATTTAATACTTAAATACAGATATTGAAATACAGATATTCTTGATTGGAATTTATTTACATTATTCGTTATATTTGTCTCCCTATGACTGTGAAGAACACTTCTCTACTATTGGTCCCTAAAAAGCTGTTATGCATGTCTTAGCTACATAAAATACAATATACAAATGGCATTACAATCTTAATTTGCTGGTTTGGATCACAGATGTTATTTTTATAAGCCCTATGATGGTTTCTTTGTATCTTATGCAAAGATCAAAGCCAATTAAGATGGAAGTTTGATTTTTCTGTTCTATTAGTTGATAGATAGAAGGCTTGCATTGAAAAAGGCTTATACTGACAAAGCTTTACGACTGATCTGTATGTTTTTGCTTTGCAGAGATCCACAATGTGGCTGGTTTGGGTGGTGATATGTTTAATCCAACAAGCGGTGACCTCAGAAAAATCTATAAATGGAAGATATTTGAATCCTGAACATTTGATGAACATTGTAAATGGCTCATCTAGGTGGTGGTAAAGGGGAAAGGATCTCATGTTTTATTCAGCCAGATGATCAAGAAAAAGGGTTTAATTGACTAAAGTTCCTGAATGTTTTGGTTATTCCGGGAGACAGTTCTGAAATGTTTTATTCAACTTTCATTTCCAGATTGAGTAACTCACACTAAAAACCCCGCCTTTTTTATGGCCCTCACATACCTTAAACACTACACCAAACTGGCTCTTTTGTAAGATACACAATTAATGATACCTTGCATCTAATCTATTATTGCTTTTGAAACCGTTTAATCCAAAATTGACATGTTATAGGCTCCTCACCATATGAATGTAATCCCTTAATTCAGGGTGGAGTCAGGGAGACTGTTTGGAGCTGAGTGTTTATTGTCTGGATGCTCTTCCATGTGAAATTCCATACGGAATTCACAGCAGATATTTTTTCTAAACATCTGCTACTACCTCGGATTGATCTTTCAACCTTCTGAGTAGGGAAGTGAACGTCTTCTCCACTAGGCTACCATGATGCTTGATAAGTATCTCATACTGACCATGTTAAAAAGGCATCATCATTATGACAATATTGCTGAAACACCCATTGTAAATTGTATTTCTTTCACAATTCTGTTTGTGAAAATAGAATAGTCTACCCTGTCTATCCAAACACATTCTGTTTGGATCGACAGGACACAACTACTTTGGAGTATAAAAAATATGTAGCTGGCTTGGCGTTAACTTCTAGTTCAGGGACATCTCACTGTGCACAAAGGGAAAAAAATTATACCAGTATTTAAGATATGTGGACTTCAGCTCCCAGAATTCCCCAGCCAGCATGGGAAGGATCATACATTTACAAGTTGCCAAGTTTGAAAAACATTAGATTGTACCTTCCTATTCCCACATAGTGGGAAAGAATGGGACAGGGAAGAGAAGGAGCAGCTTCATCTAGTAAAAAAACAAACAGAAAATACTTAGATAGTGACCAGTTATTTAAAAAATATTTATCATATTATGAATGGTTAGAGTAGTAATGCTCCGGAATACTATTTAGCTTTTTCAAGGTGTTGTTGATTTATTTTTTTGCAGAGTGAAATCATTCAATATTGGGGATACCCTAGTGAAGAGTATGAAATCCTGACAAGTGATGGCTATTATCTCAAAGCAAACAGAATTCCTAATGGAATGCACAATCCTGAAAAGACAGGTATTTTGGAGATAAATTATTAGTATGGTGACATTTCTGAGGTCTGCTAGATTCACTATTTTAATACACATCAGGCGATGAGGAAAAAGTGTTTTCAATGTCATGAAGTGACAAGTTAAAAAATATGAGAAAGAGAAGAATAGTGTGGACAAGATCAGGTATTTTTTTCCAGTCTGATGTCCTTTAATTAAGACTTATTCTGGTATCTTTAATCTATTTCCTTCTATTAGGACTTAAATCTGTCATTAATCACAGAGAGTTTTGTAACAATTTCAATTTCCTCTACCGAGTCAATTTGAGAGCAGATTCCGAGTTGTTTTGATCAAGTGCTCTGTGGTTGGCTTTCAACCATTTATGTACCCTGGAGTAAGCACAAATGTATATATTGGGGCTATTTTCAATGGGCTAGATTAAGGTTATCGTTTCATCCACATTTTTTTAAATCAAGTTTTATTGATTCCCCCCCCCCCCCACATTCACCTGCATCTTTTTTTGAACAGAGTATTGGCCATATCTTATCTTATACAATTTTTCAAGTTCAAATACAGTTTACTCAATTACAATTTTTGCCAAAATCTTCCTTTCCCCCCTATTTTTTCTTTAATTCATGTCTCAATATTTCTATATTTATTTATATAAACAGCATCTTCATTCGCTCTCAAATTCTAATTTTCCTGTTTGTTCACATTTATTCTCTTTTATTTTTTAAATAATTTCTTCTTTAGCTTCATATATTCATATGTGTGCTCGGGGTTGCCTTTCTTCCATTTCCTCTTTTCTGTTATACAGCAATCTTTCTTCTCAGTCTTTTCCCTCTTCCTCTCTTCCTTCCTTCTTACTTTCTTTCCCTCTTCTCCTGCTCCTTACTACTTCCCCTTTCTTTCTCCTTCTCCTCCTTTTTTCCTCCCTGACTAACCCTCTCTCCTACTCTGATTTCCCCTCCCTTCCTTCCTCCCTTCTCTTCTATCCCTCTCTCTACTTCCCTTCTCTTCCATCTCTCTACTTCTTCTTCCATCTCTCTCTATTGCTGTATAGATTTTCAAGTTAATATTTTCACTATGGTGTCCAGGCAACCCCGACCTTTCTTTCATTTATTAAATTTCTTTCTCAAAATTCTTCTTATCTTGTTAACAATATATATTTATAATTCACATCTTAATCATTTCTAATTGCCCCTGACCTAATTAGTTCTTATTTAATCTTAATTTGCCTTCTTTCCCTTTTTTGATTACATTTCAAATATATAGTTTAAAATATTCCAATTTATTACACTTCCTCCAATTAAATTTAATCATATTATTACAACTTATCATTTTATAAACCTCCAACACTGCAATTAAAAGTATGACAATTCTTGCAATTTCTCAAATTTTCAATAGAGCATATTTAAAACATAAAACATCAAACATAAATCTTATTTCATTTACTTCATACATCTCTATAATTTCCCATCATTTTAAGTCATTTAATTGGTATCACTATTTTATCTTTTTTCTAACATTCATTTTATCTGTTAAATCTTTCAATTCTAAATTTATTCCCCCTTTCATTTCTTTTTCCCTTTCTTCCTTTCTCCTCTTCTATTTTTTTTTCTTTTTCCTTCCTCTTCCTTTCTTTTGTGTTTTAGGATTCTGAGCTCTCCTATTCTGCCCTATATTTCCCATTATTTCTCCTCTCTCTTTCCTTTTTCTTATATTTCCATTGTTAATCCCAGTATACTTGTTTTGTATTTTAAAGTCATAAAATCTTTTCTTTTGCCCTTTGTTTCCCATTATTTTCCATCTCTTTTCCCTCTTTCTTGTACTTCCACTGTAAATCCCAGTGTAATCATTTAATCTTTTTATATTTTTTCTATTCGACCCTCTTTTCCTTCCTTGTTTCTTTCCATTTTTCTATATTCCCCATTATTAGTCCCACTCTAATCTTTAAGGTTCTCCCTTTTATTATTACAACCTATTTCATTGTTTAATTTTCCATAGTCAGTCTCTTTGTCTTTGTCGTCTTCTTCGTTATCAATCTCTCTTTCCTGTTTTTCATTGGTTAGTTCCTTTTCAGCTTCCATGTATTCTAGCCAGGGGTGAAATGCTCCCAGTTTGGACCAGATTGCCTGATCCAGTAACGATGGAGGCAGGTGGTTCGGAGAACTGGTAGCAAAAATCCCTGCCCCCCCATGCCCAGCTGAGCCACGCAATCATCAGAGGCTTTTTTTCTTTAATTTTTAAAAGCATTTTTTCTACAACCTCTTTGGCCTTAAAAATGCTTTTAAAAGTTAAAAAAAAAGCCTCTGATGATCGCGCGGCTCAGCTGGGATCGCCAGAGGCTTTTAAAAGCATTTTTTCTACAATCTCTGACAATCCAAGCTGAGTTGCCTGATCGCCGAAGAGGTTGTAGAAAAAATGGTTTTAAAAGTAAAAAAAAAAAATTGGCCACACCCACCAAGTGACATTACCTCCCCCCTGCAACCAAGCCACACCCACAGAACTGGTAGTAACAAATTTTAGATTTCACCACTGATTCTAGCTCAGTCTTAGATTCATCACGTTTCGATTTTCCATGCAAGATTGTAATCATTTCCTTTATTTCCAAGCACATCATCTTCATCATTTCCTTAAATTCTTACGCCATTTTATTCTTTCTGGGTTGATATTGTTCCAATTTAAATCCACATTATAATCCTCCTTTTTAAATCATCAAAGTCTAACTGCTTATAGACACACAAATCCTCCTTAGTTCTCACAGTTTATCATTTTGAAAGTTCAAGGTGTTTTGTTTTTTTCACTGCTTCAAAGTTTTCCCTCAAAACAAAAAGTTTAATGTCATACTCTTATTTCTCCTGGAGATGTCTCTCTACAATCCACAATTCCACTCAACCGGTTAAAAAGTATCCATTTTGTTTGTAATTCAAAAAGGAGAAAAGGAAAGTTTTCCCACTTCTTCTTTAACTTTTATATCCAACCAATCTGTTTATAATCCAATCCAAATCTGAAAAGTCCAAATTCCAATTTAACATTTTCATTCATATTCAACTTTAAGTCTTTATTTTGGCTCTCCTATAGAGCGCTTGTCACTTCCGTATTTTTTCTCTATCAGTTGTCTTCCCCTGTCGCTATTTAGCCGCTATTTCCACACTGGGGTAATTGTAAAATTTTTCAATTTTTCTTTTATTACCTGTGAATTGGCCAATCACTCACCTGGTACCAGTACTCTGTCCGAATCTTCACTCCTGCACAACGCTTATTCCGGATGCTCCAGCTTCATGGCGATTCGCACTGATCGCTGCCCCTGATCGCTGCCCCTTCGATCATTGCTGGATCGAAGAGTTTTCTCAGGCTTTCCGAGGAACTTGTTTCATCCACATTGAAAGAGAGCTCAAATTAATGCAAGTGGCATTATGATGTGACAATGCAATCCCTTTTTCTTTTTACATCAATTTCTATGTAGCACCGAATGGACAGAACTTGAATTGATGATGTTGATTATCCATTCAGTTGTGTCCAACTTTTGGCGGTTCTATGGGCCAGGGCTCTCCACATCTTCTGATCCTGCACTACTTCTTTGATTTTTTTCTGTGCTCTGACTAATGTCAGCTTTGATGATGTCCAGCCACTATGTTCTTTGCTGGTCTGAATTCCTTTTATTGCTAACTCTTCCAAACGTAATTCCTTTCTCCAGTGAATTCTGCCCTCCCATGATGTGGTCAAAGTAAGTGAGATACTGTTTCATGATTTTGCATTTTAGTGACCTGTCTGGTGTTATGCACTCCACTACATGCTTATTAGTCATATTTAATGTCCAAAGGATATCAAAGCCTTCCCCTACACCACACCTAAAATGAGTTGATTTTCTTCTTGTCTTGCTTTTTTAAGGTCCAACTTTCACAACCATAGGTAGCTAAGAGGAACATAATAGAGCAAACTGACCTACATTTGGTTGCCAGGCTGATGTCCTTGCTTTTCCATATTCGGCTCATGCTCATTGTTGCTGTGCAATCCAATGCAATCTGATGTTTTATTTCTGTACTGCATTCAATCCTTTGAGCTATCTGCGATCCTAGGAAATCGAATTTTTCCACACACTCTATTTCTTTACAATCAATTTCTGTTTTGATGTTTCCTTTCCTTACAATGGTCATGATCCTGGTCTTTTTGATGTTCTGAAAGAGACCAACATTCTCACTTTCTTCTTTGATTTTCTGATTAAATGTTCCAGGTCTTCTTTGATTACTGAGATGAGAATTATATCATCATCATATCAAAGATAACTGATGTTTGTTTAACCCAGTGTTTAATTCTTTAATATCTAGCTTCCTCATGATCCTTTTGACATACAGGTTGAATAAGAAAAGAGAGAGAATGCAAGCTTGTCACACACCTTTCTCTCCCTTTTTTAATAACCCTATAATCAGACCAGGGGTGGGTTCCACTTACCTTTACTACTGGTTCGCAATGGGGATGCACACGCGTGCTCGCTTCGCTTGTGCATGTGTGCGCTCTTCTGCGCACGCCCAGAAGCATTTTGGTGATGTCGGGGTCGGTGGGCGGGGCCTCCCGCTGGTTTTACTACTGGTTCTATAGAACCGGTGCAAACCAGGGGCAACCCACCACTGAATCAGACCAATCAGTATCTTCATACGGTGTTCACACAGTGACTTCCTGATTTGTGTACAGTGATTGCACCAACTTGATCAGATGTACTGGTATCCCAGGTCTTGTACAGTTCTCCATAGCTTCTCTTGATCAACACAATCAAAGGCTTTCTTGTATTCAATGAAGCATATGTAAATGATCTTTTGATATTCATGAGACTTTTCTATGATCCAGCATAGATTTGCAATATGGTCATGGTGCCACAATACCTTCAAAAGCTGGTAATTTCCTTTTAATAGTTGGTGCTAGACATTATTGTATAATTTTAAGCAGAATCTTGCTGATGTGAGGGATGACAGCAATTGTGCAATAATTGGGGCAATTTTTAGAGTCACCCTTTTCTGGCAGTAGAATGAATACTGGACATTTCCAATCCTGTGGCCATGTGTTGGTTTCCCAAATTTTCTGGCAGAATTTTTTGTGGGGTAGGCTTCCAGGTCTTTCTCCAATCCCGCAACTCATTTTTCAACAGCTGCCCAGGGACAGCAACTGCCATGGTCCTTATTAACCTGGGCAACAACCAATCTGGTATGGGATTCTTTTTTTGTTATTGTCTTATCATGGTTAATGGGTTTGTGGCTACTCTTAGTTTGGCTCCTCAGTTGAGGCCTATTTAGCTTGGGTGATCTTTCCAGTATACTTTCTGGTGGTATATGTCCAGCATAGTTCTCAATAGAACACACGAGCCCTTCTTCCATGACAAGGGTGTATCCACCCTTGGATGGAGGGGAGAATGTGCATTATTCTGATGAAAGCAGGAATTCCCTGCAGATGCCCTGTTTCAGTTGCTTCATTTTGAGAATACATCTCCAAGCAAGAGTTTTGTTTGTTTGTTTTGTTTTGTTTTGTTTGTTTGTATGCGTAAAAGAAGAGCAGGCAGAGCCAGAGGGCAGAATTACGTGAGTTATCAGCCTAGATGTCAAGTTCCAGAAGGTCGGAATGAAATACCACCAAACACAGTCCTGGTTTGTAGAGTTTTATCTCCCGATCTGGCACAAACTGACCATCAATGAATGCAAAGCCAAGCAATGAAATCTAGTCAGGGCTAACCGCTCATGGTGGTGCATATAACACAGCTTCGCATGTAATCCTGTTTGTTATGTTTGTTTATTATATTTGTATACCGCCCTTCTCCCGAAGGACTCGGGGCGGTGAACAGCCAGCAGATAAAATACAGAAAATGCAAAATTTAAAACAATATTAAAATCCAATTAAATTAATTTGGCCCACAGTTAAAACACCCCTATATTAAAATCCATAATTTAACAATTTAAAATTAAAACAATTTTTAAAAGTTAGGTCAGGTCAGCCTGGCTTGATGAAACAGAAACGTCTTTAAGGCACGGCGGAAAGTGCGCAGATCCGGGATCCGCCGTACCTCCGGGGGCAACTTGTTCCAGAGGGTGGGTGCCCCCACAGAGGGGCACCTACCAAAATTGCCATCAAAATTGTCGATTGATTAAGTTTAGGGTCTTAAGAAACCCAAAATACCAGGCCGTGTGGGCGTCATGGTAGCAATGCAGCACTTCCAACGGAGAGTGCTGGGCACATAGATCTTCAACCCCTTTCAGGCTAGGCCATCTCTCTGGGTGAGCAGGTGTCGGTTTTCCTGGAACCATTGATCCGCCTGGAGTGTGGCCTGAACAGAACGGGGTATGTCATCTACCTGTGCCTCTGGTTGGGATGTGGGTGGTGTCTGTTGAACTGTTTGTGCTCAGGGAGGCATTGTTGGTATTATAGCCTGCACTATGTCCTCCCGCCCGTTCTCATACTGTGGCTTTCACAGCGGCTTCTGCATCATTAGATTCCCACAGTCTAAGTCCAACCCAATTTAGCCTTGAACACTGACTAGATTCTTCTGTATAGGTTTGAGCAATAAATCTTCTTAACTACAACTTAAACATATAGTTCTGACACATTGTACCTGACGTATGTAGGTTATGTAGATGAGGTGAAAATTAGTTTGGGTAGTAGCTTAGGCATCAGGTTACAAATGGAAAAACAGTGAGTTCTTGTACTGCCTAAGGCAGCAAGCCAGCGATATTACCTTGGGCAGGTCACCTTTCTCAACTTTAGAATGGGGCAATGGCAAACCAATTCCAAAACACCTTGTCAAGAAAACAGCAAGGACTAGTTTCCTCCCTGCCCCCCATCCCCTCCAAATGAATGTAACTAAATCAGACCTGGGACTTTTATGGACCCCAGGTCACATTCAGCCCTTTAACTCTCCCTGTCTGGCCTTTGTTAGCAATTAGAAATCAGATGTAAATAAGTGAATGCTATGAATGCAATGCAACTGCATTGCTTTTAATTTGAAGGCGAATGATAATGTGTGTGAGCCTACGTATCTTCACAGTAACGTGTGGGCCCTATTGGTTCAGCCTCCACAGCAGTCCCAGTTTCTCATGTGGCTCTATTATTACTCAGTCAACTTTGATATGCATCAAAGTTCCACTGACACTACAGAAACAGGGACAAGCATGGCACCTAATTTATTTTACTTTTTCTTTTAAGGAATTATATACCACTTTTCAAACAATTTTTCCCACAGCAGCTACAACACAAAATAAAAATAAAATAAACAATGCACCAGACTTGAGGCGGGAGGAAGGTTTTCCTTTGTGAAATCATAGTTTTGCAATAAACATATCAATACTGAGATCTCACTGAAGTTAGGTTAGGTTAACATGTTGACACTAAACTCTGAAGGGCAAGTGTTTGAAACACTTCCTCTACTGCTACTACTTAATCTATTAGTAACAATTAGCTAGGGAGGTCCCACTGCATTTCATTTTGCGGGTTTGAGTGGCACTAAGATCTGCTCCATTTTTGGAATTCTTTCCTAGAGACATTGTCTTGCTTCACAATCCGATTGTTTTGCAATGACAGATCCTGTTTTCTAATTTCAAAATAGCAACTTTTTTCAGCATAGTCTATTATAGATTGTTTTTATTGTGACCTTTATTTGAGGCACTTCCATTAAGGGTTGAATGAAAAGTAATGCCTTCACCTAGTTGTAGTTTAAATAGGATATTTTGATGAACACAAGAGGGAAAAATCCTTGAAATGTGCCATTAATACCCTAAACTTATTTTTCCATATAATCATCAAATACCTCTGCCAGTAACAGACAAGCCTCTTAAAACCTACAGAAAAGATCTCCACAATTTTGATTCTTCAACCAGATCCTGATAGTCCTTTCCAATTCTTCATTTGAATCAGATAGATGTCCACAAAAGTATTCCTTCCATCCTTTTTCCATGCAGGGGAAGCTTTGTGATCATATTTCCTGGACTAATGCTTTGTTTGTGTAATATAGAGATCCTATGTTTCATTGCTGTCTGTGAAGAAAGGCTTCATCTTCATTTTCATAGCATGAGAACTGCCGGCAATTTTCAACTACTGAAGCTTTCATCTCTGCCCTCAACATGTGAAGAACCCATCCTGGGCTTCTGGTTGCGTCACACTGAAATGGAGGACTAGGAATTGTATAGCTGCTTATCCTAGTTCTCCCTTTTCTGTGTCTGGCGGTTGTTCCTGCGCCATCGTGAGCTGTGGAGAGGCTCGCGAAGAAGGGGAAGCATCAGGGCATGCGAGGAGGTGGCTCTCCCGCACGCCGGCAGATTTCTTCTCAAGGTACCAGTGCAGAAAGAGGGCGGTGTGGGATCGCCCCGAAATCGTGACTATATCAATTGGAGAGGGAAGCCCGCCAGCGTGGTATAAGAATTCTACTTTACTAAGTTAGCTCCGATCTGACTGAACCTCCTGCCTAAGAAACATAAGATTTGCCATTTACTGGGGGAGCGGCTGAAACAGAGAAATGGCTGTCTTGTAAACTTCTTGCTGCTAGCTGTTATTCCCCCCTCAGAAGCGGTTATTGATCTCCCTTTGAACTCTGATATTATCGAAACTTCATCTTCTCCCCCTTTTTTATTTGAATATATTGTCTGTTGGATGAGGAATAATTGATTGATCTTGTTGAAGACATAGTGAGATTTTCTCTTTTACTTCTCTCTTATCAGAAGAGGTGAGCTTTTTGCTACATCGTGACTTGACACTTTTTTCTTTTTTCCCCATTGCTGAAGCCGGAGACTGCCCTTGGTTGGTCTTGCACTGCCACCTAGTGGTGGATTTGGATATTACAACTAAAAGGAAAGGAAAAGAAAGGAAAGGGGGGGGGAAAGATATATATACACTGCCTCATAGTAAACATTGAAAATTGACTAATTTGGATATATCAGGAGCTGATGGATTAACTTATTTGATTTAAAAGACTTGATTGACATATTTATTCAATAAAGAGTAGAGGAACAGTGGTTGTTTTCAGTTATGTCTACATCTTCAACTATTACCACAACAAATAAGAAAGTTATCTCTCTGCCTACCTCTGTAACTCCAAGTTCAACGTATTTAGTTTCTAGAAGAACATCGGAAGATATGTCGGTGACGGGGAAGACGCCCTGTATCAGGCTCTTCAAAATATGTTACAAACCATCCAGGAATTGATGGCTAAAAACCAGGAGTCGACATCTAAGAATTTTGAGGACTTGGGAGCAGATGTGAAAGCGGAAATGAGAGGGGTTAAGGAAGAAATTAAACAGATGCGAAGTGAACTGGAAGATATACAACAGACATTAATACAACAAGAGGAAAAAATGAAGGAGATAGAGAAGAAGACGGAGAAATGCGAAGGACGGATAGACAGTTGGGAGAAGAGACAAATAATGATAAATAGGGACTTAGAGGAAGAAATAATTTTTCTGGAAATGGAGAAATCTTTTTTTTCTTAGAATACAGAATGTGGCAGAAGAGAAAGGGGAAAAACTGGATGACATTGTAGGAGAAATAGTTGCAGAAACTTTGGAGGCAGATAGATTCATGATCCAACGGGATATTGATGATTTAGAGTATTCACTAGCTACGCAAAAAAGGAACAATCTCCCTCAGGAAATTCACATTCATTTTAACAAGAAAGCTTTGTGCAAAGAATTCTATAAACGAACAAGGGATAAAACTATTACATATAAAGGCCAACCGATAATAGTTTTGAAACAAATCCCACGTCAAGTAAGAGAATAGAGATGCAGATATCAATTTTTGATGACTTTCCTGAGGAAAAATGCAATTTCGTATCGTTGGTTATTACCTGAAGGCTTATTGATGACATGGAGGGATAAGAAAGTGAGGATTCGGAGTCTTCAAGAAGCAAGAGAACTCATGGAACAACAATTTAATTTGTCAGAATTAGATGTTGAAGGAGAAGGGGAAAGTAGAAGCCTGGAGGAATCGCAAGAGGAAAAAGAGGGAGAGGAGAGGAGAGAAGGAAAGGTGGGAAAGAAGGGTGGGGGAACACGAAAAGTTGAGGAATTAACAGCACCTCAGAGGGAGACAAGACAAACAGCTAAGAAGGCTATAACAGTGGGAAAGTAAAAACTTAGGTGAGAAAAGGAAATGGGGGAATTAGTGTGTTTGATATCTGTAAATATTAACGGTTTAAATGCTCCTAATAAGGGTAGTAGGATTTTGAATAAATTAAGAAAGGCTAGTATGATATTGTCTGCATGCAGGAGACCCATATAAAAAAAGATCAAAACCTTTTGTTAGAATACCGGGCGTTGGGTAAAACTTACACCACATTAGCAGGTCAAAAAAAAAAGAGGGATAGTGGTATATGTACGACATCATTTGAAATCCCAACAGGTTTTTGCTGACCAGGAAGGCCGGGTTCTCATGCTCGAAATAGAAATTGCCCAGTGGAAGTCTTTATTGGTTTGTATTTATGCCCCTAATGACAATCGGAGGACTTTTTATCAAAATTTATATGTTAAACTGGGGGAACTGGAATATGAACATGTCTGTTTAGTGGGGGATTTCAATGCTGTAACGGATAGAATGCAGGATTATGTCCCGGGAAACATACAAGGAAGGTTGAAGGATATTAAGAGAACATTACCAAAAATATGTAATGATTTAAGGGAGGAATTTGGATTACAGGATATATGGAGGTTGAGAAATCCCAATAAAAATCAATATACTTATTTCTCTCCCAGACATCACTCATGGACCCAAATAGATATGATATGGATGTCTCTTGAGTTGAGGGGGTTGGTCTCAGAAGTGGAAATAGGGCCCAACCAGTGGGCAGACCATAACCTGCTAATGGTAACTTGGAAGATCCCACATTGTAGGAAGGGTAGATGGAGAATGAATATAGGTATTCTGAAAGATGAAGAATTTATGAGTAAATTTAAGAAGGAGTTATATCTTTTTTTCCAGGAAAATAAGAAAGAGGATACTTCAATATACAATACATGGGATACGGTTAAGGCAGTGATGAGGGGATGATTAATCAAATATATGATTGATAAACGTAGGGGGGGTAAGAAACACCGAGACAATCTCTTGAATAAATTACAATGGGTGGAAGAAAGGATGCAAAATGGATTAACCCAGACAACATTGATAGAGGAAAGGGATTACTGGCAACACCAGATTAAATTATTAGATCAAGAGGAATTAGCAAATAAAATAAAGTGGACTAAACAAAATTTTTTTGAAAGGGCAAATAAAACAGGAAGATGGTTGGCTTACCGGCTTAGAAAGGAGCAGGAACAACGGAGAATAGAAGGGATGAAAGATGTAATTGGGAATCTTCATTGTACTAAAGAAGGCAAGAGAATGGTAGCTCAGGATTTTTTCACACAGCTTTATCAGAAAGGAGAGGAAAATATTTGTGAAATTCGGAAATATTTGGAAAAGACAGACTTGCCTAAAGTCTCGGAAACAATGAAGGAAATTCTTAATGCAGAATTTACAATGGAGGAAGTAGAGACAGTTATGAAAGCACAGGCGAATGGCAAAACCCCGGGTAGAGATGGCCTTCCAGTTGAATTATACAAAATAGTGTTTGACAAGGTAGGAAGACACATGACGGATTTATTCAATGCGGTTATGAAAGAGGCTCAGGTTCCAGTATCTTGGACTGAGGCTTATATTTCTATTATCCCAAAAGAAGGGACTGATCTATCTCTTATTAAGAATTATAGACCTATATCATTACTAAATTCCGATTATAAGATATTTGCGGGGGTTCTTGCAGCCAGGCTTAGCTGCTTCCTTAACCAATTCATTCATTCAGAGCAAAACGGCTTCCTTCCTAATAGATATCTACGAGATAATCTTAAAATTATCATGAATACACTAGAATTTTTCAAAAATCGCCCGGATAAACAATTAGCTTTAATTTTTGTTGACGCCCAAAAGGCATTTGACAGAATCAGTTGGGAATTTATGATTTCTCAATTGGAATATATGGAGTTTGGTGGGAATTTTATTCGGGCAATTCAAGCTATCTACCGGGAGCAGACTGCAAGAGTTCTCATAGATGGAGAGGAGTCGGAGAGAACTCAAATTCGTAGAGGTACAAGACAGGGATGTCCCCTTTCCCCATTGCTATTTGTATTAACTTTAGAGCCCCTGCTTAGAGAAGTGAGAGGAAACACGGAAATAAGAGGAATGAAGATTAGGCAGGAGGAAGTTAAAGTCCAGGTTTATGCAGACGATCTTGTATTTATCTTGGATCAACCACTGGACTCGGGCCTGAAATTATTACGCTTGATTAGAGAGTATGGGAAGGTAGCGGGATTACTGATGAATGAAGAAAAAACTAAAATCCTAGCGAAAAATATGATTCAGATGCAAAGGCAACAGCTGGAGCAGTTAATGGGTTTAAGAATAACAAATAAAATTAAGTATCTGGGTATATGGTTGACTGTCAGATGCTCCTCCATAAAGGAGGATAACTATCTTCCTCTTTACAACCAGATGCTCAGAGATCTAGAAAGGTGGAAAAATCTCCAGCTATCAATTTTGGGAAGGGTGGCAACCATTAAGATGTGTGTGTTACCCAAATGGTTATTTCTATTCCAAACAGCCCCGGTAAGGTTGAATAAAGAGGTTTTTTACAAATTTGGATAGGAGTATATCTAAATTTATCTGGCAGGGAAAGAGGCCACAGATTAGACTTAAAATGTTACAAGAACCCAAAAATAAAGGAGGATTTGGACTCCCAAATTGGGAGCTCTATCACCAAGCAGCGAACTTGATTTGGGTGAAAGAATGGATGATCCTACAAAAGAGACGACTTTTGACATTTGAAGGAGCCAGTCTTCAACATGGCTGGCACTATTTTCTATGGCCGGGAGCATCCAGTCGCCCTAGACACTTTGATGATCACTATTTACGTAGGACACTTGGGTACACTTGGGAAAAGGTTAGAAGAAGAGTTCTAAAAGAGTTCAAAAGTTCCATGTTGGATTTCGGCGCAGGAAGCTCAGATTTACCTGACATTGTATAAAGGGGAGAAAACCTTGACGTATGAAGGTTTTTTGGATGTTCAGAGTAATCCGAAGTCATGAGAATTATTAACTCTTCAAGGATATAAGATAGACTGGTGGTCTTATTCTCAAGTGCACTCCACGTATAAAAAAGATTTATATAGTGAAGGAATCTACCGTAAAAGACAAGAATTGGATAAGATCTTATTAGAAGGAGGGAAAGGGATACTATCTAAATGTTACGCATATTTATTGTCTCTGCAGATAGGACAGGATGTAGTGAAGGATTGTATGATAGCGTGGGCGAAATTTTGGATATCTCCTTGACTTCCAGCAATGGGAACAGATTTGGTTGAAAAATATGAAATTAACCATGGCTTCTTCATACAAAGAAAACACATATAAAATGGTCTACCGGTGGCATCTCCCCCCTGCGAGACTAGCTAAAATGTTTCCAGGACATCTGCCTGCTGTTGGAAGTGCGGTTATAGTAATGGAACTTATTTTCACCAATGGTGGACCTGCCCGCAGGTGGTTAAATATTGGAAAAAAATACGGCAATGGATTTTTGAAATTACACAGATTAATTTGGAATTAAGGCCCGAGATTTTCCTATTGGGGGCAAAAACTTTGAATGTTAAATGAGATATATGGTTCTTGTTGATTCACTTTATTACTGCAGCAAGATTAGCGTATGCGCAGGAGTGGAAAAATCAATACTTACCGATGGATTTGAAAATAATATATAAAATTAATGAGTGCGCGGAATCAGATAGATTAACTAGATTGATCAATGGTAAAAAAGATTCAGAATTTTATAACAGTTGTAAATTATGGTATGATTGGGTCCAGAAAAGGTGGGATAGAATAGATATATGATGATGTATATATATGATGGCAAATATGTATGTATAAAGGAATGACTTTATATTTATGGACAATGTAATCACATTATACCATGGTGGCAGGATTGTATATTTTATTTGTGTATTTGTGTATAGAATATATTAATAAAAATTATATATATATATATATAAAGAACCCATCCTGCACAAACTGTCTAATGTTGAAGAATATCAGTAATGTGGACCGGATTTGGGATTTCCTATGAAATCCCAAATTTCACAGCAGTCCATTTTAAGTGATCTGCTGATTGTCCTTAATCAATTTATTAACCATTCTCATGTGAAAGTCAATGGTTGCTGTCACAAGTTGTCCACATTGCTCTGGCTCGTGTAGATAAGTTCTTTGTCATTCACCATCTTTGCCATTTTTTTTTATCTATAACCATGATAGAACCATCATAAACAACCTGCATTAACCTATTAATCTCATTTGAACAGACTCCTTTGGCAGTAAAAAATTTAGTCATGGCACATTGCTTAAAGTCGAACGATGAGTCTCACTAAGGCTTCCATTTCACAAACAATAGCAACTCTAACTTTTCTCATAGCAACTTTCCAATAATTGAAGTGAATCTGAGCTTCTATTGGCAATTTATAAAATTGCAAACATTACTTTTCATTCAGCCTTCATACATTTATGCTCGTATTCAGCCTCAAGGTTCCATAGATAGCATACAGATAGAATTGTGACGTTCCATGTTTATAGAAATACAGTGCTCCTTGCTAGCATGTTCCTTAAATGTTATAATATTTAATGTTGCTTATTTTCAAGGGCCTAAACCAGTTGTGTTACTGGTATGTGGTAGTCTGACTGAAGGAAGAAGTTGGCTCCTCAATCTTCCCAGCAATAGCTTGGGATTTGTTCTAGCAGATGCTGGCTATGATGTTTGGATAATAAATAACAGAGGGACTACCTGGTCTAGAAGACACCAGAACCTAACAATTGACCAAGAAGAATTTTGGAATTTCAGGTAAAGCTCAGAACAGTTTATATAGTAACTAAATAAAAGCATATTTTTGCCAGAGAAATGGGTCAGGTTTTGTAAAATGGGAGGTGTATCCTTTTGAGATTGTATTAAAGGTAATACTGAATTACGACCACAATGGATCCCAACATTTCTGTTGTTAAGTGAGACATTTGTTAAGTGAGCCCCATTTTATGACCTTTCTTGCCTCAGTTGTTAAGTGAATCATTACAGTTGATAAGTTAGTAACCCGGTTGTTGAGTGAATCTGGCTTCCACATTGACTTTGCTTGTCTGAAAGTCACAAAAGGGGATCACATGACCTTGGGACACAGCAACGGTCAAAAATATGAATCAGTTGCCAAGCATCTGAAATTAGATCATGGAGATGCTGCAAAGGTCATAAGTGTGAAAAATGGTCCTAAGTCACTTGGTCCTAAGTCACTTTTTTCAGTGCTGTTGTAACTTTGAATGGTCACTAAATGAACAGTTGTAAGTTGAGGACTCCCTGTATATATTCATAGTATGAATTGTCAGATTCATTGGATTTCTGACACTATTTTAGGGAGCCCATCGGAACATAAAGGCATTTTCTTCCAGTTTCAATATCAGTTATTCATTAAGGTTTATCAGCAGTTTAGATTTTATCATTAAAATGCCATTTGAAGCATGCAGAATGTGGATTTAGTGCCTATCTGCAACACTTTAAAGTAGCTTTACTGCACATGCCCGCACTTTTTCTCAGGAAAGGAAAAATGTTCCAGCTACTCTGAAGATGCATAGGAGCACTTTGCCTCCTAGTGTCAATAATAGCATTTAGCAATAGCGCTTAAGACTTATATACCACTTCACAGTGCTTGACAGCCCTCTCTAAGTGGTTTACAGAGTCAGCACATTGCCCCCAACAATCTGGGTTCTCATTTTACCGACCTCAGAAGGATGGAAGGCTGAGTCAACTTTGAGCCTGGTGAGATTTGAACTGTCAAATTGCAGGCAGCCAGCAGGCAGCAGAAGTAGCCTGCAGTACTGCACTCTAACCACTGCGCCACAAAGGCACAGTTTCAGCTCATAGAGATTTTTGTGTGCGTCAGACCTTGAAAACTGCCAAGAGGAGAGCATTGAAGTGTGCTAAAGTTAGTGCTATTTGCCTCAATAAATTAGTGTTAAACTTCAGTGTATATTAATAGCAAATTAAATATTAAAATGCAGTTAGTATATGAGACCTAGCTTGGTTTAGGGATGAACAGCTCTGGACTAGAAGCTGGAAGATCATAAATTCTAATCCAGGGGTATGAAACTCAATTTCACTGAGGGCCACATCAGGGTTATGTTTGACCTCGGGGAGGGGGGGTGGAGTGGAGTGGGCGTGACTAGGTGGGTATGGCCAGCTCAACTTCACTCCTGTCAGGGGCACCAGTGGTGGCCCGAGTGCTCTGCCAATGAAAATGGGTTCCCGGGCTCCGCTTTCAGCTGACACGGCCTCCTGCAACCCTCTGCCAGTGAAAACATTTTTGCTGGTAGAAGCGTCGCAGGCTGGTCCTTTGCTGTTTCCAGGGTGACCCTGCGGGCCAAATCTAAGTACCCCGCAGGTTGGATCTGGCCTCTGGGCCTTGAGTTTGACACTCCTGTTCTAATCCTTCCTTAGGCCCAAAAACTCATTGGGAAGAACTCGATGGGAAACCACTTCTGAAATTTTGCCAAGAAAATGGTAGTGATTGTCCATGTACAAGTAGTCCTTGACAGTTACAACATGTTGTGACCCAGGCCCAAGTAGGTAGTAATCAACGCAAACAGTTCAAAATAAACAGACTTTATTAGAACAGCTGAGAATTAACTCATTCTCAGCGTAGTCCAAACTAAATTAAAACAAATTCTTCATAACACAAATTCTTCAGTCTAATCACCAACCTTGGTATAATTAGACAAACGGCCAAAGGCTTCTCTTGGCAAAAGTTCAGAAGCAGAAGACACCGACAAGAGATAAGTGCAGCAAGACTATCAACGTTCTTTTCTGACAAAGAGCCCAAGAGCTGTTGCTGGTCTTTTAAGCCTTATGGGAGGGACCAATCATCTCTTGGCCCTACTCCCGAGTCGTCCTCTTTGCTTTAGCTGCTCTTGCCTTCTGGCAGCTCTTCTAATACGTGCACTAGGAACAGGCTCCTCCTGTTCCTCTGCCTCTCTACTGCACATCACTCCCCGATGGCCCTGGCCCCATCTCTGCCTCTGACACAGTGCCCTTATCCAGGCCTTCCCCAGCCTCCAGGACTGCCCCATGTTCTTCCTCAGCCTCATCGCTGTCCGACTCCGCTGCCAGCACCGCAGGCTGCTGGCGAACCACAACACAATAGTTCGTTCAGTGACTGTTTGATGTTACAACAACACTGAAAAAAGTGACTTATGACTGTTTTTCACACTTACCACCTTTGCAGTGTCCCCATGGGAACGTGATCAAAGTTCAGAGACTTGGCAACTGACTCCTATTTATGACTGTTGCAGTATCCTGAGGGTCAGATGATCACCTTTTATGTCTTTCTGACAAGCAAAGTCAATGGGGAAACCAGGTTCACTTAACAATTGTATTACTAATTTAATTACTGCTGTGATTCACTTAACAATTGTGTCAAGAAAGGTTGTAAAATGGGGCAAACTCACTTGGCAAATGTCTCACTTAGCAGCAAAAATTTGGGGCTCAATTGTGGTCATAAGTTGAGGACTACCTGTAGTCACTAGTAGTCAAAGTTGGCTTGAAAGACCACAACAAGTTCTATGCAGCCAAAATTGTATCATCTATACAAAAGAGGAAGGTGTGCCTGAAAAAAACCCAGCTATTTGAAGAAGTACATTTTAAGGAGGAAATAGATTAAGGGAAAGAAACAGAAAGAACTTCATAGAGGCTCAATAAACTCAATTACAAAATTCTGGCAAAACAAATGGAAAACAAGTAAGGAGAGAGAACAGAACAGAGTATAGTATCTTATATGGAAGCAAGACTGATCCCTCACTGATAAATTCTCTTACTGGTCTGACTTATTCTTAATTATTAAGGCAAATCCTATAAAGCATGGAGAAGAATTTAGGGCCCCCAGTTTTTGCTAAAATGCAGCACAAGGAAGACTCGGCCATGTGAAATTTAAAAAGTGAGCAATTTGATAATGAAACAATTAAATTGTTTACTGCTATTTTGGAAATCTAATGAGGTTAGTTTAAGTAAAGTTGTCAAACATGTAATAAAAAATTAGCTTTCTTCACTTCTGTGCTGTCTATGTCAGGGGTTTCAAACTCGTGATGACACGTCATCACATGACTTATCACAACTTTTTTCCTGTTTGCTAAAACGGGGTAGGCGTGGCCAGCACATGACGCATCCAGCCCGCGAGTTTGATACCCCTAGTCTATGTCATACAAACAGGAGTTTCAATCCCAGTTTAGCCATGAAAGCCAGCTGGGTGACTTTGGGCCAGTTATTCTCAACACAACTCACCTCACAAGGTATTGTTATGGGCAAAAGAGGAGGAGGAGGAGTGTAAGATATGTTCACCATTTTAAATTATTTTTTAAAAAAACAATAAAACCAAGATTAAAAAAATACTTGCAGCCTTCTGATTTTTTTTTTACCCTTAACTTATTATACAGAATAAATCTCAGCAGCGTTTTGTGTCTTTGCTTGTGTCCCATTATTACAGTTTTCATGAAATGGCAATTTATGATATTCCTGCAACTATGAACTTTATTCTACATAAAACAAAGCAGGATAGTTTATATTACATTGGCCATTCTCAAGGAGCTTCAATGGGTAAGTTAAGAATGAATCATATTCAATCTTTGCATCTTTCTTAACAATCAAGCAGTATAGAAACCTAGCTATTTAATGATCAACAATATATTTACTAATCTATTGTGAAATATATGGCCAAAAGTATAAGACAGAGGTTAAAATATAATAGTCTCTTTGACAGCAAGAAATCTATCTTGAATTCTTGAAAGATAGATAGGGAACAGGATAGAAAGATAGATAGATAGATAGATAGATAGATAGATAGATAGATAGATAGATAGATAGATAGATGATAGATGATAGATGATAGATGATAGATAAATAGAGATAGATAGATAGATAGATGATAGATAGATAGATAGATAGATAGATAGATAGATAGATAGATAGATAGATAGATAGCAGGATAAATGCAAATAACTGATTTATTTATTTCTTTATTTTTTTCTGAAAGATGATGCAATAGTGAAGAAACTAAGCCACTCATGAATATAGGCTTTTTATGTGCCTGTTAGAGGCATGGCAGAAATGTAGGGAAAGAATGAGATTGAAAATTTAACTTTGGAGTTAAGCAAAATGTGGATATCAAGGCTTTGTGAGACTAATCACAAACATTGCATTTGGTCTTCTGCTATTAACTTCCCAACCAAGTAGAACTTGGTGGCCCCTTGTCCTTACTAAAGATAATCTTTAAATTATCTTTAGCATTTAACTATGAGATACCTGGGTCCAAACAAAGCCTTCTCATATCCTTTTATTAGCCGTCTCTCTATCTGTTTGAGCAAATAGGCTCACCTTTCCAACCCTGTTCTGTTTTTGTTATATCCCATTAATTCACGATTCTTCTAATCCAGAATTCCTTCATATTTCCAATATTCAATCTTCAAAGGAAATCAATCCAATTCAGATATTCTGCTGCAAAGAAAAGAAAGCTGCCTTTATAAAAACAACAATAGGAGGAGGAGGATAGCTGGCACTTTCTTGCAAGCTTATCCTTTATGTATCTCTCAATTTTGGAACAAAACAAGTACAGCAACACCATCATTTAAATATCAATACAAATACTGACACTATGTTTTGATCTACATTTAGCTTGGTTTCCATTTTTTAAAACTTATCTTTCTTTCAGGTCTTATTACTTTTTCAACCTTCCCACAGCTTGCTCAGAAAACAAAGCTTTTAATGTGCCTTGCGCCTCCCAGCACATTGAAGGACCTCAAGGGAATGACGAAATATATCATACTACTTCCCTACAAAGTTAAAAGGGTATGTATTTCTATTTCCCATAGGTTTACATTCTTATACTATTTGATTCAGTATACAGATATAGATGTGTTATTATCTCATGCAGTTCATATAATTTGGAATTAGGGTTTAAATATCTATTTAAAATTCAACCACCTTTTTCTCAGAATTTGTATGGATTTTTTCTCCACCCTTCTGTATTTAAATACAAAAAATGACTTCAATTCCCCCTCTTGCATAAGACATCATGTAATGAACCTAGATGTGACTACAAAATTGGACAGAATTTATCAAAGCTGTACAAATGCTTCCTTTTTGAAGTGACCCTCCTACATTATTACAGATGTTCATTTTCCCTTGACAGAATATTAGACAAAACGTTGCTTTCTTCATTTTGTCTTTTATAAAGTTGGTGGAGAATTTTACATGAAGTTACATGCACAATATTTGTTTTAAAAAAAGTACGGCTGAAGAAATAGACGTTTATTTATTTTATTTATTTTATCTCCATTTTTTCCCTCTCTCCGCTTTTTAAAATCAGTTGCTTCACCTACAGTATGATATGAATTTTTAAGATTTTTTTTAATCTTTAAAAAAACCCCTCCAATTTATAATTCCCAAATTCTTGAATAATTCCTGGAAAACATTTAAAAACCATTCTTTGCTGTTTCCATGAACGGTGTAAAAAAATTTTAAAGGCCATTTTTCATTCACCTCCAGTTTTTTTTCACTAATTTTTAAATATCTACGTATTTCCTGTCCCCCATCAGTGTAAGTCATATTTGCTTGATCTAATTACAGGGTTTAACTTCACTTTTTCTTCTAAAATGCTTTAATAAAACTGATTAAACAAATTCATGCACTCCTCTCTATAAAAGTAATTAGCTTTTCTTTGTTACTCATGGCCATCTTTGATTGCTAACTTTCCTGCTATCAAATAAATCTCACCTCTGCTTCTGGCAATTTTCCTATGTTCTTTTGAAATCCCAGATCATACTAAGAATTTATTCTAACACCAGGGAAACCTATTTGCAGTTCCCCATGTTCAAAAAGTGAGAAGAGCAGATCTTACAAGTCTTAGTTTTGGGTCAGTGATCCTACATGTTAGCCTCGCCACAGAAATTTGATTTGTCCCTTTGTTATTAAAAATATAACTATTCTAGAAAGCCTCTGAGTTATGAGTTGTTAACATATTAACAGTTTTGTGCATTTTAGGCTTCATCTGTTGCATTATTGTGTTGTATTTTTTATCATGGATGGAGTGATAGTTGGCATGCTTTATATTAATGAATGTTGTAAATAATACCCACTAATTATAGTGGACATAAATCCCGTAAGTAAGGAATAAAAAAAATTGCATGTATTTTAAAATATTGTTAAAATAATGCAGAGAATCAATGGGGGTATTGAATCCGCTGAATTAAATGAGGAATTGGTAAACTATTCAATTAGAAGTGCTTCTATAGAATTTTGCAATAATATTTGTATTTATATTTTCCAGTATTTATGGGGAAGTAAAGACTTTAATATTCTAAGCAACAGAGTAAAAAACATCAATGCCAATCTATGCAGCTACCCAGGATTAAACAAGATTTGCATCCAAATGATTTTCTCTGTTGCGGGTTTTAATAAAAACAATATAAATGTGGTAAGTGGATTGTGGAATTTTTTCTTTAGATAAATCAAAGTATTTATTTTTAATATGGAATTTTATGTGTAACGTTGCAATAATGGTATGTATTATTTCTGTAAGTTTACAGAAGTTCAAAATTTAGCGGATGCACCAACTTTTTCAATTAGTTTGTTTTCATTAGTTAATCCTATGTAGCCTTGATTGCACAGTTGCAGTTGCCATCTTGATTTTTTGCCTCCCCCCCCCTCCGTCTCCTTTCCTGTGGTCACCTTGCTTGGTGACTGTTGGCCAATAATGACACAGAATATGTGTTCCTTGGTTTGAAAATTTCAAGATCACTGTCAGCAGGAATTGAATAGCCTTTCTTCTTAACAGAGGTTTTAAAGAAATCTATCTGCCTCTCTTTTTGGCTTTAAGAAGCTTAATTGGTATATTATCTCTTAATCAATTTCTCAAATCTTTTAATTATTTTGTATTTACTTTTTTCCCAGAGTCGAGCTGATCTTTTTTTGGGAACTTACCCTGATTTTACTTCTGTGAAAAATATATTTCATTGGACCCAGGTAAAGTTTCATTTTCCAATTTTCTTTGCAAGTCAAAATAGAATGGTACTATTTGCAGCCATTTGATTAAATGTATCAGGCGTACACCAAAGGAATGCTCAAGTCTCTGTTCCAAAGTACTTCTTTGAAAACTAAAGTCTAGATCATTGTCCTTAACCCTGTAATTATTTGTTAAAACACTGTAGTGTTGTTGCTGATGGAATCTGGCTCTAATTCAAGACCTTCATCATAACTCTGGGCTTATCCACAATAATTTAATAATCAACCCACATTAGTGACCATGTATTACACTAACTTCAGAGAAGTTGTCATGTGATCTCTAGGATGCTTTCTACAACTTGTGCTTGGACCCTTGCACTGCCTGGCTTCTTGGATAGCCAAAAAAAGGAATTGTTCCCTGGGTCTGAGAATCAGTGCCTATTTTGGGGAGGAATGCTGCTGGTCACCTTAAAGAAAGCTGTGATATATCTCCTCTTTCAAAGGACTTCTTTGGATCCAACATGCAAAATAACTAACATCTAATTTTGTCGGTGGAGATTCTCAGTCATCCAGGTCATGGTTGTCCCAAAGGTGTTTTTTTTCAAGAGGCAATGGACTTTCTTGTTTTTCTTTGAAGATGTTTCACTTTTCATCCAAGAAGCTTTCTTCAGCTCTTCAGATCTTGCCCGCGGGCCTTGAGTTTGACACCCCTGATCTAGACCTTGTCAGAATTCAGAGCCTGGGCATGGGATGGATATAACCTTGATTAGGCTAGTGAATGAAGTTTCTTGAGATCTGGAGGGCAGTAGAAGTCCTTTTAGACTTCTCTGGGGCTTTTGATCTCATAGCATTATTCTAGGCTATTTTTGGGGTTGGGATTGGAGATGCTGTTTTGCAACAGTATCTTCCTCTACGGCCCATTCCAATTGCTGGTAATAGGAAAAAGGAGGTCAAATCAGTGGTTGTTCACTTATGGGACGCCATACGGGCTTGTTGTCTTCCACCCCCCACTGATTAATATCTCCATGAAACCACTGGATGAGGGTGATTTGTAATTTGTAGTCCTGTACCTTTAGTAGGATGATAATACTTTGCTTTCCATCTTCACCCTGTTGCGGTCTTGTTCCACTGAGTTCTGGGTGGGAATGAAATTTAATCCTGGCAATACACAGTTACAGTTACATTGGAGTACTTAATAGCTCCAACGGTGTGTCTTGGTGGAGAAGCATGGCCATTAGGGGGCAGGTCACTGTTTTGGGATCCTCCTGGACTTGCAATTCCTCCTTGAACAGCCAATAGAAGCTTCAGCCAGGGATCCTTTGGCAGTTGTGACCCCTAGCCAGGGTGACAGTATTTTGTTACATAGACTCATACCCCATTATCACTCTCCTAGAATATTACTATGTTCTCTACATGTGGCTGCCTCTAAAGCAAACTCAGAACCTTCAGTTGGGCCAAAATGCAATAGCCAGTGTATTCTCCAACACACACCAGAGCACATCATAATTGTATTGCAGGCCCTATAGTGGCCTCCTAAAGCTTTCTGCATGCAATTTAAAATGTTGGCCTTAACCCATCAAGGCCAACTTCCCACTAGATGTTTGTTTTCTCATAGAACTGGAACAGCCTATTCTTACTTACCAGGACAAGGATAATAGTAATTTCTCACTTTTGTGAGGTGACAATGCTCAAACTATCTGTCAAATGGACCAGTTGAAAGCTTGCCATGTATCAATGCTTGTTCCAGGATGGTTGAACCCGGACATAATGAACTCTTCTCTTTTGTGAGAGGACCATTAAAAAGGACTTGCCTGCAACATGTACTATATGATCAAATTGATAAGCAAATATTATTTGAATTTCTGGTATGAATTTTAGTAAATTAGTAATATAATTGTCTAGAAAGTGCCAGGGATTGCTAATGTAACAATAATGCAATGGGGGAAGGGGTATATAAATATTTATAAACAAAATATTGCAAGGCAAATTTAAGGAGAAGATCTAAGGCTGAACTGGTTCTAGCATACTCATGAGAATAATAAATGGAAATTGTTATAATACCCACCACTACCAAAACTCAGATATTTCTTTAATAAAGAGAACATAGGAGACTTACTCAGACAAAATAGATAAGCCATATTTTCTTGAAAGAGGAGAATGTCAGAATAGTAATATAATCCAGGAGTGAGATGTCAAGATTTTTTACTTTTTGCCTTGATGTTCTAAGAAAAGATGGGAATTAAATCATGATCTCAGGAAAATCGGTTGGTATCAGGAAGCTCAATTCAGGCCCACACTGAACCATCAAGGAACATAAGAGAAATCTAGTGACATAGCATCTGGATAGTGAGGAGCAAATATCCCCCATAATAGGCAAATGAATTGAACTTGTTTTGCCTATGACGTCTTTGATTAATCAGATGCAGAAGCTGGGTTTGAGCTGATAGAGTTCTGTGAAAGACCCAAGCCATCTGAGATGGTGGGTAGGGGAACTTCTAAATCTACATAGCTTGAGGCTCTTTGAAAGTAACTTGCAATGGAGTGAAATATCCAAATATTCTTTATAGACCATCTTCCATTTTATGAAAATTTTTGCAAAGTGGAGAAAGGACCTGATAATTAAAATTTATATTTGTCTCAAATTTCAGATTTTAAAAAATAAATATGAAAGTTTGTTAAGTATACACAACTCTTTCTTCCCAATTTAGATTTTTGAATCGAATGAATTTAAACATTTTGACTATGGAAACCAGAACAAAGCTGTATACAACATGGTGAGGAAATGCTTGTAATGAGATATGTGTTTGCATATATACATAAAGATGTGTGGTTTCTGGGCAGCCATCTTCCCTACACAATATTCCTACTTCCCACAATCTTGGTGACAGCCTACTGTGCATACTGCTACTACCATCCATACTGTTTCAAAGCAGTTTCCTCCCTGCACTGGATTAATCAAAGTCTAACTGGGAGGAAAAATGTGCTAAATTAAAGCTGTAGTGCTTTTAGCCAGTTTCTTTTGTATGTCCAGTGTAACATCTTCCTCCATTGCTGTCTCAATTTTGTCAGGGAGAACTTGTTCCTATTCCCTAGCATCTTTCAGACAGTCTGTTTATAGAGGCAGAAACTATTAAAATTAACTTTTGGATTTAGTTTTCCAAAATATCCTTTCTTGTCCAATGTTAAAATATTTTGCTTCATTCTGTAATTGTAAATTGAGTATGTGTTCTTCTTTTATTGTAATCTTTGATTCCCTTTAGTTCCCTCTAGTGTCCAGTTTTGAAAATCTTACTGTATTTTTTTAAAATCAAAACAAAATCATTTTTTCTATAGACAGGATTCTTTATAATTAATTCCAAAATCTAATTTCAAATTTATCTGGACCTTTACTTTGTAGCTTTCTAAGTTTTAATAATTTAGATAAACTCCATGTTTATATCATGGAGTTCTAAACCTGCCAAAGACCACAAAGCTGTCTGGAGCACTTGTGGGTGACCTCAAGTCCTCTCCTTGTCCAGAGAAGAAGTATCAAAGAGTCAATGTACTTGCTGAGTCTTCTTTCTGCCATGGTCAATGTACTTGCTGAGTCTTCTTTCTGCCATGGTCATTGGTTCTCTTTTTTGGGGTCACCACTTCTTTCTTGGAAGTCTTGTGAATAATTATAAAATGTGCTTCTCTGTATTAAATTATTAAATTACTACCCTGTTTCCCCCAAAATAAGACATCCCCTGATAATAAGGCCAATCTAGCTTTTGAGCGCTTGCCAATAAGGCCAAGCGCTTATTTCAGGGTTCAAAAAAATATAAGACAGGGTCTTATTTTCGGGGAAACATGGTAATGTACTAAATATTACGAATGCAATTTCTCTATACCAAAGTATCACAATACAAATCTCCTTTTAATTACATACAAGTGTGTAAATTTCACATTTTCAAGAACCCCAAAATAGATTGTAAAAATATACTTATCAATCAACATATTTTTTTCAGCAAGTTTTGAAATGATTGAATTGGTATGATCTGATACAAAATATACAGATGTGATTCATCCTGAGTTACTAATTAATTAAACCTTTAATGTAAGAGCTTTGTAAATTATCAGTCAGAAAATATGAATTGTGTATCATAGAAGATAAAAGGATCTGTCAAGGAATAAGTATTTTTGTCAGATCTGGCTGCATGGAACGAGAATGGTGGTATTACTTACAGATGAAATATCTGGAAATAGGCAAGCTGAAGACTTTCATATTTTGTATCTCTTCTTCCACAGACCAAGCCCCCATTTTATAAACTTGAAGATATAACTGTGCCAACAGCTGTTTGGAGTGGTGGGAATGACTTCATTGTGAGTCCACAGAGTATCAATCATCTGCTCCCGCAACTTACTAACTTAGTTTTCCATAAGTATATTCCTAGCTGGCAGCATGCTGATTTTATATGGGGCCTTGATGTCCCAAAATACTTGCACAAGGATATTTTTCATCTAATGCAGAACTACAGATAAATATAGATGGAAGTTTTCTCTGGCAATAGAGAATAGCAACATTTTGAATTTGATATAGAAAATAAATAGTTTATATTTTCCACATTAGTTTTGAAATGTTGCTATCCTCTTTTGTCAGAAAATGACTTCCAGACACCTTTTGCTAAAAGTTAAAGAGGGGAAGTAATAGAAAAACAGAGAAGAAAAAAGATAGGAAGAAGTAGCTTCTGATATTCTTTACAGCAATTATAAATATGATTATAAATTCACCTCTTACTCTAAGGCACAGCTGAGCTCTCTTTTTTCTATGATCTATCCTGTCTAATTGTCAAAATCATAAATTATAAGTTCATTTTTTTCTGTTTCAAGCAAAAAGTCCATAAGGGTTTCCACTCAGCAATTAATGTTAGATATTGTCTTTTCTCTGATCAAAGTGAATTTAGCTACCTCAGCAAATTCCACCAACCATTCGTCCATTGTAGGTAGTGCCAAATTTTTTCATCTTTGTGCAAACAATAATCTTATTTCATTTCCTTTCTGCTGTTACATCAGTCAGCCTTACTTTCCAGAAAAAGCAAAGTTAGTCCAAGCGTGTCTTCACTTACTTACAATTCCTATGTAGTTCACAGACATCAATCAGTTTGTATGCAAGCGCTAACTCAGACACCAAACCTAGGTAAATTCAGGCAGAAGTTAGTGTGGCTCAAGTCAAGGGTTCAAAAAGAATTCCTATAGTATCCGGGGTCCTTGGTGATCGCTGAACTTGGTTGTTTTCTTGCAGATGTTTCATTAACAAACTAGGTAATATCACTGATGAAGTATGAAGCTTGATAATGAAACATCTGCAAGAAAACAACAAAGTTCAGAGAGCATCAAAGACCGCACAGTTCAACTCTGAAATATAAATATTCTCTTCTATTAAAATTCTTATGATATAGTATAGCAAATAATAAAGATACATTTCACAGTTAAATCTACATGTAGATTTAACAGGCCATACGCTCCCATAGAGAGGGGCTCCTCAGGGTGCCGTCGGTCAAACAGTGTCAACTGGCAGCCCCCAGGGGGAGAGCCTTCTCTGTGGGGGCATCTGCCATTTGGAACGAGCTCCCCCCAGATACGGAGGATCCCGGATCCCGGGATCCCGGATTTACGCACTTTCTGCCGTGCCCTCAAGCCCTTTTTATTTCAACAGGCTGGCCTGGCCTAATTTCCTTTTAATTGTTAATTTTAAATTTGTTTTAAAACAATAGGGGTGTTTTAATTTGTATGGGCCAAATTATTTAATGTGTTTTTACATTGTTTTTTAAATTTTGTATTATGTGTGTTTTATCCTTTGGCTGTTCACCGCCCTGAGTCCTTCGGGAGTAGGGCGGTATATAAATCCAAAATAAAGTAAAGTAAAGTAAACAGGCACTTAAAATAACTGCCTGGCCTGCTGTGAAACGAAACATAACCCAGAAGCTTATGGAAGGAGCCACCACTCTTGCCCTCCCTTCCCCCAGCTGTGCTCTGAATTGATAACACTGTGCATCTATTGGGAGGAATTGGTTTGAAACGGGAGGCTTAGACTGTATAAATTGCTCTGTTATATCACACCTTTGTAATTGCTAGACTGCACCAAAGGTGCTTTTCAAACAGCAACTGGACTTTCTTTGATGCTTCCTAGGCTTTGCTGGACTGTACATTATTTCCTTGCTTTACTTTCTTATTAAACAAGAAGAAAAAATATTTCCTGCTCTCTAATGAACTTTGTCTCATGATTTTTTTTCCCTCTGGATGGGTATTAACTGTCTGTTAGTGCCACCCATCAGGTGAGATCCTGAAGAGATAAACAACGGATGCCAGGAAACCATGGTGGGAGAGGCACTTCGTTCCTTATGTGGGTTGTAACTATGAGTTCTTTAGCAACCAGGTTTAGTCATAGATTTCCTTCTCCCATCTGGCACCAAGAAACATTGCCAGATTGATTGATGATGAGACTGACATTTGTGCTTTCATATGTGGGAATGAGGGATACTTCCTGCTCCCCGAGCTGCATGCAGTAAATTATTGATGGAAATAGAAATCAATAAACCTATTGATGGGAAGCTAATTATGTGATCAGGAAGAGGGCAAGGTTATTTATACTGATAATTAGAGTGGAAAGGCTGCTATATTTGCATTGCAGCTTCTTTATGTTCTGAGCCTAAGAGTCCTGGAGGTATCATGACTTCCTTAGAAGGAGCAGGAGGAAAAAAGCAGCTTGATAGGCACTAGTTAGCCTTGCAGATTCTTTACAATATCTAATACACTGAACAAGTAGAAACCAAAGCCATCAGGTGCCACAAATGGTCTACTCCACGACTTTCCTATGGAATACCCTGGTGTTCAGTCTACCCTTCAAGTGGGGATTGAGAAGAGGTATATTGTGAGAGCTTAACCTGATACTGTTGTGTATGTGTAAAAGACTTTCAATACTCCTTGTATTGAAAAGGAGCTTCAAGACTTTTGGATGCTTCCGTTATCTGCTAAATAGATCTTAATTTATCCCTTCTGATTGGTTTGGTGGTCTGCAGCAAATCTCCAGCTCCAGCTGTTATTAGCTTGCTCCTTTATAAAAAACTTGCTTTCGGAACATGTTGCTGTCAATTGGCCTCTCTGCAGATATGTTCATCCGTGTGGTGCTTGCACCACTGTTCCAAACAGGAGTTCATCTGAAACATTTTTTTTCCCTTTTTCCTGCTGGAGCTTTGCATTCAGTGAGAAGTATTGAACACAAGCATCTTTTGTTACAGTAAGAATTTACCCATGTTTCACTTGACATCCCTTGCTGGCAGGGGTGGGTTCTAAATTTTTTTACTACCGGTTCTGTGGGCGTGGCTTATTTTGTGGGTGTGGCTTGATGGTCATGTGACGACGTGCGTGGCTTGGTGGTCATGTGACTGGGTAGGCATGGCCAACTCAATGTCATTCACGTCAAGGGGTGCCTCACCTGGCCCCTCCCCTCCCAGCCATTCCTTGTCATACCCAGCCTCAATGTACAGTATCTATAGTTCTGTAAAAATGTTGTTCACCTTTTTTCAAATTTATTATCTACATGCTATAGATGCACTTTCATGGACCACTGAAAGGAGGAAATGGCTCACATGCTTTGCCCAAGAGTGTGATAGGCAACAGGCTTTTAAGGGGCTGCCAGAAAGAAGGGGGGGCAATGTATTTTCCAAAGCACCAGAAGGCAAAAGAAGAAGCATGGATGGAAACTGAACAAAGAAGAAGTTAATTTTTCTCCTAAAACTAAGGAGAAACTTCCTGACAGTGAGAATCAATATAGGCGCATAATTTCATATTTGCCATAATTTCACATTTGTGTAATACAACCTGCATATTGTTCAAAACAGTCATTAGTATTATGGCTGATGTTTGACAGCAAGCCTAAAAGTCAAAGCTTGCAAGAGTGCTTCTTTCTCTGTATGTATACAAAACATCATATACCAGGAATAGCATATTAAGATGGACTCATCACTGGATGTTTTTAAAAAGATTTTAGACGGTCACTTATCTGAAATAGTATAGGTTCTCCTGCTTTAGCAGGGGGCTGGACTAGAAAACCTCCAAGATCCCTTCCAGCTCATTCATTCTATATCAGCAGGTTTTCCGTTGGCACTTAAGAGTTTCTTCCTTTATTATAGTTCACTGTTTTTAGGTAGTATTGTTGATTCTCACACACAACGCTAGAATGATGCTGTTTTTGATGAAAAGACAAGATGTTAATTAAACAACCAAACAAATATATTGTTTGGTTGTTTAATTAACATCTTGTCTTTTCATCAAAAACAGCTCTGTGCAGATTTAATCTTATATTTTGTATTTCTATATAAGAACATACATAATAAAATGGAATGATATGAAGTTATCCCTTACCTTATACACAAAGGTACAAACAAAATCAATGAAACCATATTGAAGCTTAGGTAATTCATCCTTCTTGGCTCTGTCCATCAAAGGCTAGAAAGAGTTGAAGAAAGTAATTAGTGAGTATGTAATCTTATTTTTTAAGATTGAATACATGCTGTGTAAGATGCCTACAATTGGCTGTTGCTGTAAGACCTTAGTTCAAGGTCACCTTGCTCCCAAAATTCACTTGCAACCATCAAAGCAACCTGAGAATGGATAACAATTAATTTTATGTTTTTTGCAATAGTTGTCAGCTACTATTTTATTTATTTATTTATTTATTTTATTTCTATACCGCCCTTCTCCCGAAGGATTCAGGGTGGTGTACAGCCTAATTAAAAACACAAAGACAGACAAAATTTAAAAATAATTAAAATTATTAAATAATAGGCCCAATTTCTAAAACCCCAAATTTAAAATCCCATTTAAAACCAATTAAAAATCTTTACATTGATAGCCCAGCCTGGCGGAACAACATGGTTTTGAGGGCACAGCGAAACACACGGAGAGCAGAGATTTTACGAATTTCTGGGGGCAGATCATTCTAAAGGGCAGGGGCTCCCACAGAGAAGGCCCTCCCCCTGGGTGTCGCCAGTCGACATAATTTGGCCGATGGCACCCTGAGGAAACCCTCTCTGTGGGAGTGAACTGGCCGGTGGGAGGCTACTGGTGGCAGAAGACGGTCTCGAAGGTACCCAGGTCCAATGCCATGGAGCGCTTTAAAGGTGGTAACCAACACCTTGAATCGCACCTGGAAGACCACTGGGAGACAGTGCAGCTCGCGCAGGAGGGGTGTCACGTGAGCACAATGAGTTGCGCCCATAACCATCCACGCAGCCACATTCTGGACCAGCTGGAGCTTCTGGGTGCTTTTCAAGGGGAGCTCCATGTAGAGAGCATTGCAGTAGTCCAGTCGGGAGGTGACAAGGGCATGAGTGACTGTGCGCAAGGCGTCACGGTCCAGAAAGGGCTGCAACTGGCGGATCAGGCAAACCTGATAAAAAGCCCCCCTGGCCACGGCCGTCATATGTTCTTCTAAAGACAGCCGTGCATCCAGGAGGACGCCCAGATTGCGGGCCCTCTCTGTGGGGTGTAAAGACTCACCCCCAATAGACAGCGATGGCACCAGCTGACTATATTGCGACGCCGGGAACCACAGCCACTCGGTCTTGGAGGGGTTGAGTCTGAGCCTATTTCTCCCCATCCAGACCCGCACGGCCTCCAGGCAGCGAGACATCACATCAAGAGCATCATTGGGGTGGTCTGGGGTGGAGATGTACAGCTGAGTATCATCAGCGTACAGATGGACTCTCACCCCAAAACCATGGATGATCTCACCCAGCGGCTTCACATAAATGTTGAACAGAAGGGGCAAGAGGACCGACCCCTGCAGCACTCCCCATGCAAGGCGCCTCGAAGTCGACCTCTGTCCCCCTGTCAACACGAACTGCGAGCGGTCGGAGAGGAAGGAGGAGAACCACTGCAAAATGGTTCCCCCTATTCCTAACCCCCTCAACCGCTGCAGCATGATACCATGGTCGATGGTATCAAAAGCCTCTGAGAGATCTAATAGGACCAGGACAGAGGAGCAACCCCTGTCCCGAGCCCTCCAGAGATCATCCACCAGCGCGACCAATGCCATTTCTGTGCTGTACCCCTGCCTGAAGCCCGACTGGTACGGGTCCAGATAGATAGCTTCATCCAGGTGCCCGGGCAGTTGTCGTGCCACCACACTCTCGACAACCTTCACCAAAAATGAAGGTTGGAGACCGGACGGTAGTTGGCTAATTCAGCTGGGTCCAGGGAAGGCTTCTTGAGGAGGGGCCTCACCACCGCCTCTTTCAAGGCAGCGGGAAAGACACCCTCACTCAGAGAAGCATTTATAATCCCCTGGAGCCAGCCTCGTGTAACCTCCCGGGAGACCAGTACCAACCAGGAGGGACACGGGTCCAATAAACATGTGGCGGCACTAATCCTACCCAGAACCCTGTCCACATCCTCGGGAGCCACAGGAACAAACTCCTCCCAGATAATATTCTCAAGACCTGCCCTCGTCTCCTCCCCTGGACTCACCCAGTCGGAGTCCAAGCCTTCCCGAATCCGAGCGACTTTATCATGCAGGAATTGCACAAAATCCTCAGCTCGACCCTGCAAGGGATCTTCCCGCACTCCCCCCCGAAGAAGGGAGTGGGTCACCCTAAACAAGGTGGCTGGGCGGTTCTCTGCAGATGCGATAAGAGCGGAAAAATAGTTAGATTTTGCCACATTTATCGCCATTAGGTAGGTCTTGATATAAGACCTCACCAGTGTCCGGTAGGAATCGGATTGACTAGTCCTCCAAATGCTCTCTAGGCATCTTTTCCGACGCTTCATCTCTCTCAGCTCCTCAGAGAACCAAGGAGCCAATTGAGGTCGGCATTGGGTCAGAGGCCGCAAAGGCACGACGTGGTCCAAAGCCCCAGCAGCCGCCCTTTCCCAGGCAGCCACCAGGTCTTCAGTTGAGTCGTGTGCCAGGGTCTCAGGAAATGGCCCAAGCTCCATCAGGAACCTTTCAGGATCCATCAGGCGCCTGGGACGGACCCATTTAATCAGTTCCGTTTCCCTGCGGTGGGGGGAAATGGCAGGAAAGTCCAAGCGAAGAAGAGAATGATCTGTCCATGACAAGGGTTTAATGTCTAAATCCCCTCTACCAAGATCATTCAACCACTGACCAGAGACGAAAATCAAGTCCAGAGTTTGTCCCCCTGTGTGAGTGGGGCCCTGAACTAATTGGGTCAGGTCCATGGCCGCCATGGAAGCCATGAACTCCCGAGCCATCTCTGACGCCTCACCTGCAGATGGCAGGTTGAAATCCCCCATGACAATAAGTCTGGGGGTATCAACCGCCACCCTGGCAATAACGTCGAGCAGCTCAGGCAGAGTCACCACCACGTGGCAGGGAGCCAGGTACGTAGTCAGCAAACCCATCTGCCTCCCACGGCCCCACTTCACGAGGAGGGACTCACATCCGGCTATCTGAGGAACAGTGGTCTCCCTCGGACTAAGACTTTCCCTAATAATCGCTGCCACTCCCCCACCCCTCCCCTGGGCCCTTGGCTGGTGAAATGCACAGAAACCTGGTGGGCACATCTCAACGAGAGGAACCCCCCCCTCATGGCCCAACCAGGTCTCCGTAATACCTGCCAGGTCTGCACCCCCCTCCAAAATAAGATCACAAATGAGAGGGGCTTTGTTAACAACAGACCTGGCATTACATAACATCAGCCGTGGACCCAGGGCCTGAGGCTTCTGTGTAACCCAGGACCCGAGTCGCGCATTGGGGGCCGGAGTGCGCAATCGCTCGTAGACAGCATATGTGCACCCCCGAAACATGATATGGTCCCCTGCGCCAGTCGTATCTGCCCCTCCCACTAGAGTAATTAGACACGTCCTCCATCAAAGCCTGCATATAAAAGGATATTGTAGAAAAGGACAGAGAAAAGGATTTTTTTTCTATGGAAAAAATGCTAACTGTTTAGAAATGGGTCTCCAAACCTAGGGCTGCAGCCCACTACCGGGCTGCGTCCTGTTCGGAACTGGGTTGCACAAGTGGCAGTTGAGCATGGGTGGGCATGCGCTGCTCCACTCATGCAAGTGGCAAGTGCTTCCATCCACATGTGAAGCTCCATTCACTCCATTCACTCGCCCACCACTCACATAAAACCATCCCCGCTCCCCTCCTGCCGGGCACCCAATCTGGAAAGATTGGGGACTGCTGCTTTAGAACCTTGTTTTTATTTTTAGAAAATGTTAACAGAAAGAAAATAGTTATAGAAGTGATGAAATGGTCGGTAAACATGGGCGGAGACTATTTCTTAAGCAGAACATGTTAAGGGGATGTACATTCTAAGTAATAAATGTATTCCTTGTTTTCACTGCTAAAAATGGGTTCTCATTTAAACCATGATCAGATGATTGTTAAGCAAGTTCCACATTAATAAGTAATGTGGTCCTCACCACACAATTCACTGCAAATCATAGTTGTGCGATCAATAGCTCAAAAGGGGGATTGGACATGACAGGTAGAAAAACAGCCAAAGACAGGCCCAATTGACAATTAATGGGGCAATAAAAAATGATGAGATTTTCTTAGCTACGGGCTTAGCAGAAATGTTTGATGACAGATATCAGGGCAGGCAGATCTCGAAAAGTTTGTGTGTAAATTTCCCTTCTTTCAGCTCAACTAAAATTTGCCATTTATTTGTAATTTTAAATTGACCCAAAGGGGGGAATCATTAAAATATACAAATAGTAATATGGTCCCTGTATTAAATTCATTAAATGAATTACCGGTAACTTGCATTGTATTACACCAATTTAGATTTTGATCTGATTTGGCGTAATACAGCTGTCAGCATTCAGAGTCCAGTATGGCATTTAGTCTGAAATAGATGGTGTACCTCAGGGCTAGATTGGGCTTTGGTCTGAACTGGAAGGATTCGTAAGGGAGTTTTGCTTCCTTAAAAAAACATGTCAGATTTCTCCTATGTTGCATTATATCTAAATTGCTTTGCAAGTAGAACAAATAGACTGAAGAGCATACATTAAATTCTGAGTTTTGCTTGATTCTTATGGTGCCCACCTTACTTTGCACCTCCCAAGGTTTAGTGATGGCAGAAAGGTCACAACCAGTCATCATCATAGCCCTTTAAATAAAAATAATAGATTTAGACATTAAAAAAAAAAAATCAGCACATTCCATGTTGTAGGAAGAGAAACATTAAATCTACTTACATGATTACTTCTTTTTTTGGTAGGGTCCATAGTTATGTATTTAATTGCTTCATTCTCATCTTCCATTTTTTCATTGACATGAAAAATTTTTTTCCATTTTTTCAGTGACATCCACAATTTTTTGAAACATAGTCCTTTTCCTGAGAAAAACAGTAACTTTTGTGATACATATGTCACATTTTTGAGGGTCTGCTTCAACTTCCAGTATTGTGTGAAGAGTTTGAACTTTCACAAGTGGCCCTGCCACTTGTGTTCTACAGCTGATCCTCTCTCTCCTCCACTGATTCTACTGGGTGGAGAAGAGGAATTAGATGGAACAGATTCTGGAGGTGCAGGTGGAGGCAATTGAAATGCTTAATTCCCTGGAATGACATGGAGTGACTCTGACATGGAGCAATCCTAGAAAGTGGCAGGAGACATTCATGCACCACAATTAGTTCTCTGCCAATTCCACTTGAAATACAAAGCCCATCTAATGAACTGCCTCCAGACTTGCCAAACAATGCTCTCTGGGAAGAAGAAAACACCTTTGCTTTCTGCCACATCGGATTCCATGAAACAGTAAAGGAGAGGAGACACTTTTCAGCTCCATCTGGATCTTCCCTATCAGAATTGTCCATTGGCCTTGATGAATTGCCACGTCCATCTCTATTCATGAGAAAAGGGGTGATTCTAACGGAAGGGTTCAAAGGAATGGGGTAAGGGATAAACAATTAAGGGAGGAATTTCAGAAAGTATTACTCAGTTGTGGGGAAAGAAACACCTGGTTCGATATCTGAACTTGCTTATCTTGGAAGGCTGACCAAAATGCCTACAGATCTTACTACATAGCTGAAACTTGGTCCTATTTCAAACATGGTGAAAGGTGCATGTGAAAGCCAGCATTGCCAGAAAGAGGCAGTTTGGGCTCTTTGCATATACATGAATTAGTTTTGCAGCTCCTTCATTTCTTACTTCCATCACTTCCAATATGATGCAACTTACAGTTTTCAAGATTTGCATTTTCCTGGTTATCATTACAAGAAACATTTTTGTTTCTATTCTGGTGGAAACTGCTGAATCTTGTGAATTTTAAAAGTTTTCTCACTCACAAATCCCACTAATTTTATATCTATATTTCAAAAGAGCAGGCCTCAAATACTTTTTAATTTGGAAATCAGTAACAATATTGATGACATCAACAGACAGAAGAATTGAAAGAATTACATCATTGAAATCCACGCCCTATAATAAGGCAGCGTTCACTTAATCCTCTCACTTCTTATTTAAAGCTGTGAACATTTCAATCTTTCCAGGTCCAGAATTTCTCTCCAGGACAGCAAATAGATTCTGGTAAAGATTTCTTTTTTTCTTTATGCAGATTGGCTTGTTTATTAGTCCAATGTATATGCTGCCCTTCTCTGTAGACTCAGGGTGGCTTACAATGCATTATAGCAATAGCCTGCATATTTTTTTGTATATATCTGCTTATTAGGGCTTTCGGTCCTCCCTAAGCGGTGTTGTTCTATACAAAGTTGGTTTATTGTCCCCACAATCCGGGTCCTCAATTTACCTACCTCGAAAGGATGGAAGACTGAGTCAACCTTGAGCCTGGTGAGATTCGAACTTGCACTAATTGCAGGCAGCTGGCAGCTAAGTGCTAGCACTTAACAGCACTTTAGTCCGCTGCACCACCGAGGCTCTTTTTAGAAGGCTATTATAAAACTTCATTGTGGTATAATCCACCATAACACTGAAAGAACAGGTAATCAAATTCTTGAGAAAACCTTCGGTTTGACCTAATATACAATGAAAGAATTATATCAGAAAAAAGGTCTATGTCTATCAAGATCCATGGTCTGAATCCATGGTCCAATTTACTTACTTAGTGATTCAAATTATAATATTTAACTCAATATTTGTTTTCATTGAAAAATGACAATAATTTTTAGTAAGCAATGTCTTTCATCAAATTATTAGAATTGAAACAAAATACATTTAATTGCTTTCCTGTAAAAATGAAGTCCAAAATTTTTCAGGAGTACTTTCACAGTGGAGATGGGATCATCTTTTCTTGAAGCCATATTTCTTTCGCTCGTAAAAGAGATCTGTTTTTGAACTCCCCAAATTGACAATCTTGGGACAGCCATCTCGATCTTTTTCCTGAATAGTACATTCCTTGCAGTAATAAGCATCAGATTGTTGATTTTTGTAGAACAGAAGACTTATAATGTTCTCTCTACTCAGCAACATTTTAAGGATCTGATAGGAAGCCATGATAGATTGTTGGCTTCTCAATAGATGCCAGCATTGCAATTGTTTGCTTTCATTTAAAGTAGTATTTCTAAACTTGGCATGTTTAAGATAGTGGACTGCACGTCCCGGAATAACCTAGCCAGCCTGGCTGACTAATTGGGGAGTTCTGGGGCTTGAGGTCTACACATCTTAAACTTGCCAAGTTTGAAAAACACTACTTAAAAGGAACAAAGATTCCATTTTATTGGAAATACAGAATGTATTTTTACCTCAGGTTGTGAGCCTTTGGCATACAAGGAAATACTGTTTTGATATATGAGATATGAGATATGATATACGAGATATATCATACCTTTTTCCCCCCTAAAAGAGGGTGAAAATTTAGGTGCGTCTTATACACCGAATGTAGCCCCACCCATCCACTGGCCCCCACCCTTTGGCCTGTGCCTCGCAGCAGTTACCTCCTTACAAGCAAACAGCAAGAAAAAACAGCACCTTTAAGTTTCAGCACAGCCTAATTAGCACAAGTTGATTAGATCGGCCTCCTGACTCTCAGCTGATTTGCTCTCAGCTGTTTTGTGCAGGGCTCTGCTGCTTGCTCCAAAGAGGTAATTTGCTGGAGCAGATTTTTTTTCCCTTGTGCTAATCAAGCTATGCTGAAAACGAAACTGAAAGTAAAGCAGGTTGTTTGCTGTTTGCTGCAACCTGGCAAAATTAAGCAGAGGCAGAGGGAGATTTCTTTTTCTTGTTTTTCGTCACCAAAAAAGGTAGGTGCAAACAATGGAAAATTTAGGGCAAAAGAGGAGAGTTCAAGATTTTAAAACACAAAAGAAAAAAAGGAGAAAGAAAAAGGCAAAAATAAAAATGGAAAGGGATAAAAAGAAAAAGAAATGAAAGAGAAAGATGTTATACATATTTAGAATTGAAATATGAATAGTAGTAAGAAATAAATGGGAAATCATGATTGTAAAAATGAAATGAATAATAATTGGAATATTTATCTTTGTATTTTTGAAATCTAGACAATGATAAGTTTTTATTTTTTTATTTTATTTAGAAATATGAATAAGTATAAACTGTAACAATTGAAATACCTTTAATGGTATATGGTGGTGAAAGTAAAAAGGATTAAGTTGTAGCTTGGATAACAGCTAGAACATTTTAAAATTTAATTAGGAAAATTATAAGGATTGAAATATTTTTAATTATATATTGTGATGAAAGTAGAAATGATTAAGTTGTGATTTGGAGGATTATATGGGCAAAACTATTTGGGTTATTGGGAGAGTTTAAGATGTGAAAATGAGTAACATAAGGGGAAAGCTCTATTTAACTAGGGAATTGTAATAATTGAGATATTATTTATTTATTTATTTATTTATTTATTTATTTATTTATTTATTTATTTATTTATTTATTTATTTATTTATTATGCCGCCCTTCTCTGGAGACTCAGGGCGGCTTACAATGCATTAAGCAATAGCCTTCATACTTTTGTATATTTTATACAAAGTCAGCTTATTGCCCCCACAAACCGGGTCCTCATTTTACCCACCTTAGAAAGGATGGAAGGCTGAGTTGACCTTGAGCTTGGTGAGAATTGAACTCGCAGTAATTGCAGGCAGCTGGATGTTAAATGCTGCTTTAGTAGGAGGCATTAGCCTCCTACGCCACTCAGGCTCCTATTAATTAATTGTATATTAATTAATTGTATATTGTGTTGAAAGCAGAAATGGTTAAGTTGTGGTTTGGAGGAATACATGGGGGAAATTATTTGGTTTTTTATTATTGGTAAATATAATTAATTGATTTGTAAGAAATTGGATTGCATGGAAATAATTGGAATAGTCATGTTCATATTGATTAATATACAAAAAAATATAGTTATATAACCAATTGATTTATATTAAAATGTTGAATTTGTATTAAACAATTGTAATATTACATAATTAACCAATGTGAGGATGGATATAAAAATAGATGACAATAGGAAGGGGTATAATGTAGAATAGAAGGGAAAAATTGAAATTGATTAAGATTAGAGATGAGGATGAGGGTAATATTGGTTTTTTTACAAAAATAGATGAGGAATAAATATGGCAAAAAGGAAATATAGAAATTGTAAATTTAATTGAAATGCCTAAACACTGTTTAAATTTGTGAACCGGCCAAATACTCTGTTCAAAGAAAATGCATTGTATGTTTGTATGTGTGTTTGTCCAAAAAAAAAAAAAAAAACTTTTTATAAAAAAAGACAAACAAAAAAGGTAGGTGAGAGATCAACAGAAACCTTCCAGGAGAACAATAAATGAAGAAAATCCTTTGTCAGAGAAGATGGATAATGACTCCAATCTTCAAACCCCTCCTCTGACAAATGTCCACCAATTGTTTATCTAAATTCTTCTATGCAGGCATCAGAAATTCATTTATGAGGAGTGAACCTATTTTTAAAAATTAATTTAATTGAAGAAGCTGTGATACTCCTAAAATAGTCTATTAAATGGATGTATGCCAGATTTATACTAACACGACTGAGAACATTTTTATTCTCTCTCAAGTTTATTTTGCTTCACCAAAATCCCAGCAAAGACTTTTAACTAAAAAATGTTCACTGAATCAGTAGTAAACATTGGTTTATTTTACTGTTGCATATATTTGCTTAATTTTATTGCTCCTGCATTACCTCTTATATTTTTTTAAAAAAACCCACCTCTCTCCTAAAATGTAAATACTTATTGCAATGCAGAATTTCTTGCAGAATTTACATTTCTAAATGCCAGATTAAACCAAAAGTTTCTTGTACCTTTAAGACCACCAGTGAAGTGAAAGTAAAACAGGTAAAAACTGAAACATGAAACTAAAAAGAAATTGGGTCACTTTTTCAAGCCCAAAGAAAGACTGATCTGTGTAAGGGGGATGGGGTGGGGTGGGGTAGAACTGGGCAACTTGGAATGATGTGTCCAAAGGGTGGCCAAGATTTCTGTCAGAGGATTTCTTAAAACAGGATAGTTAAAAATAATCTGGAATTCTCCATAGAAAGAACAGTGAAGGCGTGTTTGGCTCAAGGACACCACAAGTTGGTGCCATCACTGACTATTGGGGGTGAGCATTGGCCCCCATGGAGAGGGCTCGCAACTTGGGTGTCCTCCTGGACTCACAGCTCTCTTTGGAAGAGCACTTGACGGCCGTGGCCAGGGGGACTTTTTATCAGGTCCACCTGATTCTCCAGTTGTATCCCTTTCTGGATTGGGACTCATTAAATACGGTCACTCATGCTCTCGTTACTTCCCGCCTGGACTACTGCAATGCTCTGTACATGGGGCTCCCCTTGAGGAGCACCCGGAAGCTCCAGCTGGTCCAGAATGCGGCCGCGTGGGTGGTTATGGGAGCGCGAGCTGCCCTGGCTCCTGGTGGTCTTCCAGGTGCGCTTCAAGGTTTTGGTTACCACCTTTAGAGTGCTCCATGGCATCGGACCGGGGTATTTATGAGATCGCCTTCTGCTACCAATAGCCTCTCACCGACCAGTACACTCCCATAGAGAGGGACTTCTCAGGGTGCCATCGGCCAAACAGTGCTGACTGGCGGCCCCCAGGGGGAGAGCCTTCTCTGTGGGGGCACCTACCATCTGGAACGAGCTCCCCCCAGAGATACGGAGGATCCTGGATCTGCGCACGTTTCGTTGTACTCTCAAAACTTTTTTATTTTATTTTTTTTAAAATAATTTTTATTGAATATAAATATTAAAAAAGACAAAACTTTTTTATTTCAGCAGGCTGGCCTGGCCTAACTCTCCCTTTTAATTTTTTTAAATCATTTGATTTGTTTTATAAATTGGGTGTTTTAATTTGTTTTTCGGCCAAAATATTTAATAATTTTAATCGACTTTTAATGTTTGTAATATCTGTATTTTATCTTGGCTGTTCACCGCCCTGAGTCCTCCGGGAGTAGGGCGGTATAGAAATTTGATAAATAAATAAATAATAAATAAACAAACAAACAAACAAACAAACAAACAAACAAACAAACAAACCACAGTTTTAAGATTCCATTTTAAAGCAATTGAACCTGTAATAAATGTTTCAGCTCTTTGGATTGCAACATATTTGGTGTCAAATAATAGTATTACATAGAATGTTTCTGAGATTTTATTTTACTTCATAAGCAGTTTGAATCAAGGGTTCTACGCTTGTTCCTCAGTTTTCCCAACTAAAAGATTTCTCTCATGAAGGTAATCTGAATGTTTTTCAGTAGGTGGGGGGTATAGGGTAAAACAGGGGTGGGGTCTACTTACCTTTACTACCGGTTCACAATGGGGCCGCGCGCGCACGCTCGCTTTGCTCGCGTGCGCAGAAGCGTTCTGATGACGTTGGGGTCGGTGGGGGAGCCTCCCGCCAGTTTTACTACCGATTCTATAGAACCGGTGCGAACGAGGGGCAACCCACCACTGGAAGGGACCCTCCCAAATTTTCAAGATAGTAAGTGAGGGACAGGAGAGAGGTTTTCAGATTTGCAAGATTCTGTTAATGTAACCCTAGAATAAAGATAGAGCTAGTACCTATGACTGTGCTTCTTGTTTGGATTACCTCACAATGCTAACAATCTTACACATCTGAAAGTTCCCCTCCCATCCCACACTTTTTCTTTTCCTTCTGGGAAAACTAGGGAACATACCTTCTGAGATGCTTTCCCTACCCTTATCCCTTCTTCAGATTTAAAATTTGTTGTCAGACCATCGTCTAGGCTGTAACTCTTTTTCCTGTCTCCCAGAGTTTTCTCACATAACCACAAACCATTATAGTTCTCTCATCAAATGTATGACCCCCTGCTTACAATTAAAACGCAGGTATTTGAAGATAATATTCATGTATTAGATTTATATGCCATTCGTCTCCCAGCAATCCAGTTCTAAAATTCTTACAGATTTCATCCTCTGGTACATCACTTAAACTCATATGAATAGACATAAGACTGCAATATTAGTAAATATCAGTGCACTTCAAATTGCTTTTTTTAACAGGGACATCCCCAGAGCAGCTAAGCCCTGAATTCTAATTGTTAGTTATACAATGATTTATTAATAGTTTCCAATTGTTACAACTTTTGTGTGGATATTCTATCTAATGTCACGCATGATTTATTGGCATCAAACATTTCTCAATCTTCTAAACACTATTTTTTAAAATTATAGGTACAAGATGTGGCTCTTATTTTTAGTGGTTTTTGCAATTCAAGGCATTTTATCTTCCACGGGAATAGTGCCCCAAGCCAGAAATCCTGAAGCATACATGAACATTGTAAGTTGTAATTGTGTTGGTGGTTGATGTGGTATAATATAATATAGAACATTAAAAATGGCAGTAAAAATAAATGGATCACTAGAATAAATTAAAAACAGGATGTTTCAAGTTCCATATTTATTCAATTCCAGAAAAGCAGAAAACATTAAAAAATATATATATAACTCTGCCTTAGTTTTGTTTAAGATGTAGTAGAGTGAAACAGATGGTCTTTCAAGATACTGTTCTCATAGCCTACAACAATAGCAAAAGCACTTAGACTTATATACCGCTTCACAGTGCTTTACAGCCCTCTGTAAGCGGTTTACAGAATCAGCATATTGCTCCCAAGAATCTGGGTCCTCATTTTACTGACCTTGGAAGGATGGAAGGCTGAGTCAACCTTGAGCCTGATAAGATTCGATCTGCCAAACTGCTGGCAGCCAGTGATCAACAGAAACAGCCTGCAGTACTGCACTCTAACCACTGAGCAAACCGCGGCTTATAAATATAAATAAATACATAACATTCCTATTGCTTCTGTTTCTTGACCTTCCCTTCCTCAAAGGGCTAATAGGAGCTGAAAATGACTAGAAAAAATACAAATAAAAGAATTATTTATAAATAAATAAAACAAAATCTTTCCAGGGACTTTAATTATTTCCATTATGGATCACTAAGGATCTTCTAGGTTAAAAAGGGCATGGTGTTTTATTGATAATAGCACTAGCAATAGCACTTAGACTTATATACTGCTTCACAGTGCTTTACAGCCCTCTCTAAGTGGTTTACAGAGTCAGCATGTTGCCCCCCAACAATCTGGGTCATCATTTTACCAACTTCGGAAGGCTGGAAGGCTGACTCAACCTTGAGCCTGGCAAGATTCAAACTGCCAAATTGCAGGCAGCTAGCAGTCAGCAGAAGTAGTCTGCAGTACTGCATTCTAACCACTGCACCACCGCAGTTCATGCATACACGTTCTCATTTTTAAGGTAATACAAGCACATGAATTCTTCCAATCATTTTCACATTTGATATTCTACATTTTAAAAAAAATAGCCAAGAATCCTTTGGCTATTTCCAGACTTCTTTTAGGTGATTCTACATATTAATAATGCACCAGTTGATAGGTAACATAAAAACTTGATGCAGTTATCCTGAAATTTCCTTCAACAGAGTGAAATCATTCACCATAAAGGATACCAAGCTGAAGAATATGAAATAGCAACTTCTGATGGTTACATTCTCACTCTTAACAGAATTCCACATGGCAGAAAACAACATTGGGGCCTATGTAAGTAAAAATAAATAAGACTATACATTTTTTAAAAAAATCATGGGAAATATTTATGAAAAGTTTGTTTAGAACATTTTTTGGGGAAAGAATCACATGTCTTATTCCATTGGAGTAGCCAACATTAGGTAACCAATTGTCTTCCAATTGACACAACTTTCAAATGATAGAGTTGGAAAGCAGCATGGAGGGCTTTAGCCATTACCTTTCTAAGACCAGGAATGAGAGCGTAATTCCCAGTTCTTACTTTTTAAAGATTTTTAAAGATCAAGGAGGTAGAATTTAGAAGTGTACAGAAAATTATTCCTGTGCATATACATTTACTCCTAGGCATTTAGGATACTTATTCCTGCATTTTTTTCAACATTACGCATTCATGTGACACACATACACACACACAGGAGGCACACAGGATGGAGTAATATGTCTGCAGATAAAAGAATACTACAGATCCAGTCTCAAGAAAACAGCCAAGAGATGATACAGAAAGGAAAAGGCTCTGTTCAGAATTTTGACAAATAAAGGTGTATTTCTATGGCCTTTGAGGACAGCTTCCCCAGAACTATTAAACAGGGTTCCAGCTCCAAGATGAAAGACAGATTTCCATTTTTAGAAGAAGGAATCTGTCAGTGTGTGCACTGTGTGCACTAGTAGTCACTGAGTGTGACTACTATTTTGAGACAACCCAGGAGCAAAATACAGTACACAGAGATCTTTCAAACAATGGTTTATCTACAAGTCATATATATATACATACACGTGCTAAGCAAAGCCAGGCAATCAATCATTCTTCAACTCTAAATGGAGAACTACAAGGCAGATACATGAGGAGATAGAATTACACGAGAGGAGAGGGAGAGGGAGAGGGAGAGGGAGAGAGAGAGAGAGAGAGAGAGAGAGAGAGAGAGAGAGGTCCTCTAATGGCTTCCTTTATATAGACAGCTTCTTAAACAGCAATAACCCTGCTGACTCATCCTCAGTCTTAAAGGGGCTGGTCAGCTTTAAATCTTCATTAGAATAGAACAGAATAGAATTCTTTATTGGCCAAGTTTGATTTGACACACAAGGAAAGAGGACCGAGCCCTGAGGCACCCGGCAAATGAGGGGCCTAGGGGTCGACCTCTGTCCTCCTACCAACACCGACTGTGACTGACCAGAGAGATAGGAGAAGAACCACCATAACATGGTGCCTCCCACTCCCAACTCCCTTAGTCGTCCCAGAAGGATACCATGGTCAATAGTATCGAAAGCCGCTGAAAGGTCCAGTAGCACCAAGATGGAGGAATGACCTCCATCTCGGGCTCGCCAGAGATCATCCATCAGTGTGACCAAAGCAGTTTCCATGCTGTAGCCAGGCCTGAAGCCAGACTGAAAAGGGTCCAGATAATCCGTTTCATCCAATGATCGCAGGAGCTGAAGTGCCATCACTTTCTCTACAACCTCTCCCACAAAGGGTAGGTTGGAGACTGGATGAAAGTTCTTCAGGGAAGCCTTCAGGGAAGGCTTCTTGAGGGGGGCCTTACGACCACTTCCTTCAATGGTTGCGGGAAGGACCTCTCCCTCAAGGACACGTTAACTAAAGCCTGGAGCCAGCCTCATGTCACCTCCCTGCTGGCCGAGACCAGCCAGGAGGGGCACGGGTCCAACAAACAAGTGGAGGAACTCATCGCCCCTGTAGCCTTGTCCACTTCCTCAGGAGTCACAGGCTCAAACTCATCCCACACAATAGGACTAAGACCTACCCCCGTCATCTCGGTCAGAATTGCCCAAGTCCATCCGAGTCTGAGTGACTTTATCCGACAGAAACTGCACAAACTCCTCAGCTCTACCCTGCAAGGGCTCCTCCACTCTTTCTACATCAAGGAGGGAGCGCATCACCCTAAATAGGGCAGCTGGGAGCGAATCAGCGGATGCAATAAGTGTGGAAAAATGCGAACATTTTGCCGCCCGTATCGCCACTAATTAGAAGTGATTAGAAGTGTATTTTAAAAAAACTAACATTCAGTTTAAATTACATATGGACACCTTTTCCTACTTTTGGATCTCAATGACATCTAAAAAGCCTTTTTAAAGTGATCAGTTCAATTGGGGAGGACAAGCAACAGAGAAGAAGAGAGAGAAAGAAAGTAAGGGGAGAAATTGTGTGTGTGGGGGGGAAAACTACCTCTATCTATTTCCGATTCTAGCTCCAGCATACATTGCCTTTAATATCCTTTGTAACCCCTAACAGATTAGATTTTGGAAATATGATCTTCAATGGAAAAATGAATTCTATTTCATGGTGGAGAAGTGTTATTTTGTATTATTAGATAAAGGAATGATAAATAATAGATTGAGCAGAGTGCATCATTAATATAATGACCAACTGATGAACTGTTCCCATAACCCCTTAATGATAAGCAGCATTCCTTTTATAGCTACATGCTACCATTGACCATGAGTAAAGGCTAAAATTACATGCATACATAATTTGTACTTTTCATCAATTAATGAATATTTTGCTCTGGTTTTGAGTAGCAGTCTAAATTCTGCATTATTATTAATCTTCTCATTGTTCCTATCACCCATCTCCTCCCGTGAATGACTGTAACCTTGTTGCTGGTATCCTTAAGATTTATATTGACTGTTTCCCTATGATTATCATTAAGTATTGTACCTTATGATTCTTTTATGTACTCCGAGAGCGTATGCACCAAGACAAATTCCTTGTGTGTCCAATCACACTTGGCCAATAAAGAATTCTATTCTATTCTATTCTATTCTATTCTATTCTATTCTATTCTATTCTAGTCTAGTCTAGTCTAGTCTAGTCTAGTCTAGTCTAGTCTAGTCTAGTCTAGCCCAGTCCAGTCCAGTCCGTTCCATTCCATTCCATTCCATTCCATTCCATTCCATTCCATTCCATTCTAATATAAATTTGCGGATCTGGATGAAGAACTAAGGACCTATGCTAGTACTGAATCTAGAGTTGTTCCATACGCACAAGACAAACAAAATTTTAGGAACTGATGTGAACAATAATGATGTTTGTGGTATCTTTTTACAGCAGGAAAACCGGTTGTGCTTTTGCAACATGGCTTATGTTTTGAAGGAAGGATATGGGTTGCAAACATGCCCAATCAAAGTCTTGGATTCATGCTAGCAGATGCAGGCTATGATGTCTGGATAGGGAACAACAGAGGCAACTCCTGGTCTCGAAAACATCAACACCTTACAATTAAGCAAGACCAGTATCATGCTTACAGGTGACGTAAAACAGAATGGATGACAGCCTCAGGATATGTATTTTTTGTTTGTTTGCTTGCTTTTAATTGCATTTCTTAGACTTCATGTGGAACAGCTTTTTACCAGATTGCACAACACTTTTCACAAATCCATGTAATTTAGCTGCATTTCCTATTTCCTTGTTCAAAATACATGTTATTAAATTTTAAGCCCGTGTTAACGAAGGAGAAATGTTTGGCTTTTTACTGTAAAATGCAAGATTTAAACATTCAACAGCAAGAATGGAAGAGAATTTTTTTTGAGTAGTTTGAAAGTCTGTCCTCAATTCTTTGATATTAATCAACTGATTATATTCTCCATCATGTGAATAACATTATACAACTCGTGGTTAAAATTAGTAACAAAGAACTAGGCTGTTTGGATTCTTATTTTAAACACTGTACTTTAGAGAAAAACCCATCCATTGATTCATCCCTTGACAAACATTATGACATTTTCTAGGAGTCATGTTAGGGATGTATAACAATTTTTACCTGGAATCAATGGAATGAAAAGTTCCATGTACATGTGGGGACTGATAGTGAAATGAACTATTTCCTTGCCCATGAATGTATGTGCAGAGTTCACAGCAAGGGTGTCCACAGGAAGATTAAAAAATCGATATGTCCCAAAGGTGCTTTTTCAGGAGGCAACTGGACGTTTTTTGTTTTTCTTGGAAGATGTTCTGCTTCACATCCAAGAAGCTTCTTCAGCTCTGACTGGATGGTGGGGAATGGAAGGATTTATACTCCTTGCAGACAGCTGGTCATTTGCATTCTTTTAGAGCAGTGTTTCTCAACCTTGGAAGCTTGAAGATGGGTGGACTTCAACTCCCAGAATCCCCCAGCCAGCGCTGCTGGCTGGGGGATTCTGGAAGTTGAAGTCCACCCATCTTCAAGCTACAAAGGTTGAGAAACACTGTTTTAGAGAGTAATTGAGGTCACTTGGAGGTTTACCTGTGTCCTCACGGTCACCTGAGTAGTGCAAATGTGTGTGGAGCCTCCTTGGCTGCAGGGTATTTTTCTGTCCTGTGCCCCTTCACTGTTGAAGACAGGAGCAGGCTGTTGGGGATGACTCTGTGTTGTCTGCATCTCAAACTGAAGTGTCAATGGTTCCTGTAGTCTGCAATTTTTCTGGAAATCTGTTCATATTCCTACACCATTTGAAAAGGTTCATCCCAAAGTGCATGGCTAAATGTCTATGAAGCTTCTTGGATGAGAAGCAAAACATCTTCAAAGAAAAACAATTAAGTCAATTTACCTCCTGAAAAATTACTGCAGGTTCGAATCTCGCCAAGGCTCAAGGTTGACTCAGCCTCCCATCCTTTCTAAGGTAGGTAAATTGAGGACCCATTTGTGGGGGCAATAAGCTGACTTTGTATAAATATACAAAAGGATGAAGGCTATTGCTGAGCACATTGTAAGCCGCCCTGAGTCTCCGGAGAAGGGCGGCATATAAATCAAATAATAATAATTAAAAAAAGCCCCTTTGGGACAACCATGACCTGGATGACTGAGAATTTCCATAGATATTTAAAAAAATTGACAGTTGCAACAGCACCATTAAAGCCCTTGTCCCTCTTTTGTTATATGCATCACATATATGATACATGTAAAAAAAAAAAAACCAACACCACAGGACTTCAATCATGGTCAAGACCATCCTCTCATCTTTTTAGGATACCCCAGACATGTTTGATTCAGAGTATGTTTATTTCTACAATGGATCTCAATACTTATTGTCATCCATCTTTGCAAGGGACGGTTCAATCTACCTCTATTATGTTAAAATTCCATTGATTGAATTAGAGAGCTCATAAAAACAGTGTTAATTATCTTATTTAATATGAATTGTCTATTATATCTTACAGTTTTGATGAAATGGCCAGATATGACCTCCCAGCAATGATTTCTTTTATTGTGGAAAAAACGAGAAATTCCAAGATACATTTAGTGGGCTACTCTCAAGGTGCTACTGAAGGTATATTATAGAAACCACCACTACACAAACTACATGCAGCCGTAGTTGTATAGCATGTATTCATGATTTCCATATGGGCAGAATGGCAAAAGATAAAGATGGAGATATTATAAAACTAGAATGACATTAATATATGCTTATTTCACACATGCCTTTAGATCAGGGGTGAAATCCAGCAGGTTCTAACAGGTTTTGGAGAACCGGTAGCGGAAATTTTGAGTAGTTCGTAGAACCGGCAAATACTCTGGCTGGCCCTAGAGTCGGGTGGGAATGGAGATTTTTTAATATCCTTCCCCCAGGAGGGGAGGGAATGGAGATTTTGCAGTATCCTTCCCCTGCCACGCCCACCAAGCCATGCCCACACAACCGGTAGGGAAAAATTTTGGATTTCACCCCTGCTTTAGATATATTGCATCAGAAAATCCAGGATAAAACAAGTTAATTTCTGTAACACAGGACAAAAGCTTAACCAAGCCTTTCTGATTTGGATTTAAAAATAATCTGCTTATTAGTCTTCAGGAAGACTCTTAAAAATGCTTAATGTTCTTTTAATGCAACTTTCTGAAATTAAGTAACATGCTACTAAAAACTAAAGAAAAAACTAAAGAAAGTTTTGTGAAATAAAGAAATTGGTTGTTGCAGAATAGTTCAGTGGATAGCAACATATTGTCCAAGTGACTTACAACTTACTTAAGTAGCATTAGCAGAACTCCATAACCAAATCATTTTAATGTGGCCCAAATCTCATGAGATTGCTAAACAATATTTTAGACAAAAATGTCCCAGTCTTATGGTATTTAATTCTCAGAGTGCCATTGTACAAGTTCTCCAAACTTGTGCAATCTCACCAGTTTTAATGATGTCATAAATTGTTGATATATATATATATTATATATATATATATATTATATTTTTAAAAAAATTACTTCTGTGCCATTGAGCAATGTTACATAATAGTATTTGCTGCTTGAAAAGATTGCTGATTCTAGAATAGCTGAATTACTCTGGAGTGGTTTTGAAATAAGTGATAGATTGCTTATTGCTTATAAACTCAGATGGTTTATTTCCATTTTTAAAGAATTCTGCCATAGATTGTGCTATAAGCAAATCTGTGCATTGAATGCCTGTGATTCCTTGGCAGAAGAAATGCAAGCTAATATTTGTCCAATTCTAAAGGATGAGAGGTAGTATGCTTGAGAAGTGATGGAAGGAACTTCTAATTAATGAATAAAAATTTCCCTGCCTTTTTAGATTAGGCATGTGATCATATTGCAATATTTCATGTTTCATTGGCTTTTTTTTTTATCCTGAGTATTTTTAATTTGAAAATCCTGCATATGAACATTAGTTTGGATCAGGAATCTATCCCCCCTCCCACCCACTCCCAAATAAATCTGTCCTGGTTCTTTTACTTCTATTAATTGTGCTTTTGAGTTTCACCAAAAATATGCACTCTGAAAAATGTGGGTTTTTTAGGCTAATATTTTGGGCCTGTATTCTCAGGTTTGATTGCACTTTCATCCATGCCACATGTGGCTGAAAAGATAAAAATGTTCCATGCCTTGTCTCCAGCAACCACTCTAAAGAATTCTCAAAATCCAATTATCAAATTACTACACCTGCCAGATGCTGCATTAAAGGTATTTGACGTACAATGTGATGGTAATAGCAAAGACGAGGATTTCATTTATTTAATTATTGTTTACCTATAACACATTGATTCAACTTTGGGCACATAACTTTTTGATTTTGGACTGCTTTAATATTTGTTGTCTGGGGGAATCCCTGCTACATAAAAATGGTCCTTCGATACTGGACCATTTATGGTCCAATCTTTCTTCTAGAAATAGTAAGTTTACTAGCCAAAAACTCAAATGTGGGGATGTATTTTAATACATTCTACTATGCTTCTGCTGATCTGAACTTTCTTGAAATACAATATTAACATAGTTAAGCCAGTATTAAGAATGACCAACATCAAGAGTTAGCTGCTAACATTAGAATGATGACACATTTTTTAAGTTCACATCTGACTACACTTTTCTCCAATTTTGCATTTTCTGACCAATAGAAGAAACAAAATTTACTTGTCATTCAAAATGTCCATGGTTCCAGATTTTGCACTTATAGCAAATTCACCATAAAAAAAGAAAATTGTGGGGAAAAAGTTATAAAATGCTTTAATTTGAGGGAACCTTGTTTAAAATTACAAAGGCTTAAAATGTTTCTCTTTCAAGAAAGGGAAACCAAAATGCACCCAAATTCTCAAGGCTGAGGGACCAAATTTAGCAGATCTACACAAATGAGACACTGACAAAAACCAACACAATAATAACCCAAAAACAAACCGTAGATGCAAACAGCTTTCCTCTTAGAAAGAAGAAGAGCCTATGCTCATATTGAAAGTAGATAGCTATTAGTTATCCATGTTGCAAGTATCTCTTGCTTAAGTAGGCTGGAAATCTGATTTGTTTATTTGGGCTAGATGGTATTCTTCCTCCTTCACTGAATTATCTGGTATTATATGGTAGATCAGGGATGGCAGAATTGTTCTACTGATAAGATCATTACAACACCAGCCTTTCCAGAAGAGGGAGCTGGCAGCTCTTGTCTCCCAAGATGTGACTAAGTCCTCTTAGGAGGAGGAGAAAAACAAGGTCAATGGAATTACTTAAGAGCTGTTAAGAAGAACGGCCAGTCCTTAAGTGGCCCTGAAGGCCTTTGACAGCAGCAGGTCAGCCTTATAAGGTAGTCCAGACAGGAAGTGCAACCAGGTGGACTAATTCTACTTTATTTTAAGGTTAAATTAACAGAATCTAACAAGTCGGAAGGTACATTTTCCTCCCATCAGCTTTACAAGTAATTAGGTAAAGTCATTTCCAAGATGCTTGCTGTGCCCACATTCCTTTTGTGGGACTGTCTCTTATCTGTTCCCCGATGAGGCTCTTCCCCCACATCATTCCCAGATATCCTTGCACAGACTGTTGACAGTCATTTCAGTCTGGTGCTGACGGTGTTCAGCATATGTCCATCTGAAACAGCTTTCTTTCAGGAGAATGAAAGGAGAATGCACTTTTGGAAGGTGCATTTCAATTTCTCCAGGTGAAATCCTGAGATATTAAGGTTCATTCACTTAATTATTTCTAAATAATTAATTGCAGTGATTTGCATGGTTAGAGCGAAACCTGGCATTGGGTATTTCTCTTACACCCAGCTCTTCCGAGCTATTTCCTTTGCAACACAATTCTCACACTCCCATCCTCATCAATAGGCGAAGCCAAACTCTAGAACAGGAGTGTCAAACTCGATTTCATTGAAGGCCGCATTATGTGTTTGACCCTGGAGGCTGGGGTGGGTGTGGCCAGAGTGGGCCAGGGTGGCCAGGGTGGGCATGGCCAGCTTGACATTACTCATGTTAGGGGCACATGTGGTGGCCCGAGAGCTCTGCCAGCAAAAACTGGTTCCCAAGCTCCGTTTTCAGCCACGATGGCCTCCTGCCAGTGAAAACAGAGCTCTGTTTTCGCTGGCAGAGGGTGGCAGGAGGCCGTTGGAGCTGAAAAAGGATCCTGGGAGGGCTGCACACAGCCATCCCAAGTTCCATTTTCGCTGGCAGAGGCACCACGGGCCGGATCTAAGTACCTTGCGGGCCAGATCCAGCCCCCGTGCCTTGAGTTTGACATCCGTGTTCTAGAACCTTGATAGAGCCATTGATCCATATTGATGTAACTACATATAATATTAATATATTTACAGGGTTTATTGGGCAGGAGGGATTTTTTCCTGAGAAATGAGATTTCGAAAAAAATGGTCATCCGCATATGCAGCTCCATAATTTACAACCGACTCTGCTCCCACTTTGTTTCATTTATTGGAGGATATAATGAGAAGAATCTAAATTTGGTATGTATCAAGAAAAATGTATTTTAGCTGTCTGAAATTTCTTCTGTACATCTCACAGAGATTAAAAAACTAACTTTTCATGAACTTCTGTATCTTAAATAATGGGAACCGAGCTATCTTATTTAACAGGCAGCATAAACTTCATCACAGTTTAGCAATCTTGTACATTTATAATGAATATATGTGTGGCTCCTTCTAGTTTGCCCCTTACACAATTCATACAGGAGGAAGGAAGGAGGCTTTACCATAAACTAAATTAAATGAACTAAGCTGCAGCTCAGGAGGGTTATTAGCAAAACTGTCCCATGTGTCATCATTAAGAAAATTGTAAAGTTATTTCACTGCTCCATTTAACAATCAAAATATCTGTTGCAGAGCCGCATGGATGTTTACATGTCATACTTTCCAGATTCAACATCCGTTCAAAATATACTCCACTGGGGACAGGTAAAGTATCTCAAAATCCAATATTGTTTTTTAGGATTTTATATGATGATAAAAAGAACTGTGGTGGTGCAGTGGTTAGAATACAATACTGCAGGCTACTTCTGAGTACCAGCTGATTGAAATTTGCCAGTTTAAATCTCACCAGGCTCAAGGTTGACTCAGATTTTCATCCTTCTGAGGCAGGGGTGAAATGTAAAATTTGTTACTACCGGTTCTGTGGGCGTGGCTTGGTGATGGTGGTGGTGGGGTAATGTGACTGGGTGGGTGTGGCCAACTTTTTTTTTTTTAATTTTAACTTTTCAAAGCATTTTTTCTGCAAATGCAAAAAAATGCTTTGAAAAGGCTCTGACGATCAGGAACACAGCTGGGATCGTCAAAGCCTTTTCAAAGCATTTTTTTAACCACCTCTTCCCCGGAAGAGGTTGCAGAAAAAAATGCTTTAAAAGTCTCTGATGATCCAGCTGAGTTGCCTGATCGTTTTAAAAAATGCTTTAAAAAGTCTCTCTGACAATCAGGCAACTCAGCTGGGATCATCGGAGAGACTTTTAAAGCATTTTTTTCTGCAACCTCTTCCGGGGAAGAGGCGGTTAAAAAAATGCTTTGAAAAGGCTCTGACGATCCCAGCTGAGTTGCCTGATCGTCAGAGCCTTTTCAAAGCATTTTTTAAACCACCTCTTCCCCAGAAGATGTTGCAGAAAAAAATGCTTCGAAAAGCCTCTGAGATCCCAGATGAGCCGCACGATCATCAGAGGCTTTCTTTTTTACTTTTAAAAGCATTTTTTCGGCGGAAGAAGTTGTAGAAAAAATGCTTTAAAAAAAGCCTTTGATGAGTGTGCAGCTCAGCTGGGCATGGGGGGGGGGAGGGATTTTTGCTACCGGTTCTCCGAACCACCCGCTGCCATCGCTACCGGATCGGGCAATCCAGTCCGAACCGGGAGCATTTCACCGCTGTTCTGAGGTTGGTAAAATGAGGACCCAGATTGTTGGGGGCAAGATTCTGACCCTGTAAACTGCTTAGAGTGGGCTGTAAAAGCACTGTAAAGCAGTATATACGTCTAAGTGCTATTGCTATTAAACTTTACAGGAACTGTACAGACCTGAATTGACGGAAGAAGAAACAAGATTGTTTTGTGAGGTGCCAGGAGGTGCCTAGGGAGTATATTGAGTGTTCATCAGGCCCCAAGAATGATACACAGAGTTACTAAAGAGTAGTTTCCTTTATTGTTCTTCACTTACAGACAGAATCTTGCCAGGCTAAAGCAACTATTCACATAATTACATATATACTCTGGAAACAGCTAGAGGAAAGCCATTTTAATCCTCTTACTGCTGACCAAACTTTCCAAGAGATGCTGCCTCTTCACCCTCTGGAAACCAGCTCTCCCTCCTAGGAATCCAGACTACATACCACCATAGTTTTACAATGGTGGAGAGAAGATGGCTTGATTCTTTGATGGTCTGGGATTATTGTTGTGCATTCCATTACCACCATCACCATCCATTAGAGCATGGGTGTCAAACTCGATTTCATTGAGGACCGCATCAGGGTTGTGTTTGACCTCAGGGGGCCGGGGTGACCATGGCCAGCTTGACGTCACTCATGTTGGGGGCACATGTGATGGCCCAAGCGCTCTGCCAGCAAAAACAGGCTCCTGAGCTCCATTTTTGGCTGTGACAGCGTCCTGCAACCCTCTGCCAGTGTAAACAGAACTCGGGAGGGCCGCATGTGGCTCCCATGAGCTCCGTTTTCTCTGGCAGAGTCACCAAGGGCTGTTCTTTTGCTGTTTCCAGGGTAGCCTTGCAGGCCAGATCTAAGCACGCCATGGGCCGTATCCGGCCCCCCAGCCTTGAGTTTGACACCCCTGCATTAGAGTATCATTGGTATAATAATCTTGTATTATTATACCAATGTATAATAATGTTCTGTTTGTAACAGAAAGTTCTACTGATCTTGGGTCTGCCTAAAGTCTTTGCTCAGTGTTTAAAGCTATATTTTCAGTGTTTAGTATAATAAAATGCCAGAATTTGGAATCATTTATTATTCCCTTCCTTCCCCCCTCCTCCCTCTCTCTATATATCTCCCTCTCTCTTTCTTTCTCTCTCCTTCTCCCTCCCTCCTTCTTTCTCTCCCTCTCCCTCCCTCCCATTCCCTCTCTCCCATCTCTCTCTCTCTCTCCCTCTCTCTTTCTTTCTGTTTCCCTCTCCTCCTACCTCCCTCCCCCCCCACTCTCTCTAAAATCTAGATATACAAAACAGGACAATTTAGAGCTTTTGATTATGGGGATGGAAACAAGGAGAGATACAATCAGGTAAGATTTATCTGACCTACTTAAAGTTCTCTGTCACTTCAGCAAGTACAACAGGAGCCCGTAAATGACTGTGTTGTCCTTGATTAGCTGCAACTGCTTTTGTGCATATTACCAAAAAAAAAAAAAATGATGGCAACTCATGTACAATACAATATACAGCATTCAATGCATAGCTATTAAAACCCAACAGTCATTGAGGAGCCAAGCATTCACAGCCAAAGGATAAATTTGTTTCCCTTTTTGCTTAATTCTTTGAAAAAGTCTCAAGCTGCTTTCAACCCAATTAACTTCAGGCAAGCATGTTATCTGTGCAGGTCAAAGTCTTGCTCTTGTATAACAATATAATTTATATGATACCCTTTAACATTTATTTATATATGAATTTTATTCATCGGATTTGGTTTCCATACAACTCCAATCGATTCCGGCAGCTCACAGCAAAATAACAAAATAATAAACATGAAGTCAGAATGGAACACAAAACAATAAACAGAATGGTGCTTCCAGTCAATAATACCAAGCATATCATACACACAAAAAGGGACTCTAATTATCTTAGTCAGAGCTGTGGTATGCACACATCTGAGCTGAGGTGGGGCAGTGATTAGAATGCAGTACTGCAGGCTACTTCTGCTGACTGCCGGCTGCCAGCAGTTTAGCAATTCAATTCTCACCACTTCAAGGTTTACTCAGCCTTCCATCCTTCCGAGGTCAGTAAAATGAGGACCCAGATTGTTGGGGGCAGTATGCTGACTCTGTAAACTGCTTAAAGAGCTCTATAAAGCATTGTGAAGTGATATATAAGACTAAGCGCTATTGCTATTGCTATTAGTCCAATGACTGGAAGAAGGACAGGTCTTTAAGCCCCTCTGGAGGGTGACTAAAATAACTATTGTTTCGTTCTTGTTTTCTCAGAATATCTCACTTACTCTGCAAAGATTTCTATCACTGAAAATATTTGTTCTAACTAAACTACCGTGATCAAATATTAAGATATTCACCTCCTCTTGTACCTAGAAAGATTCATCCTAGTTTCTCAATAGGCAGTTTGTATTTAGTATGCTATTTTGTGTGCAAAACCCTTCAATTGGTTTATTTTTGTCTTTTTAGGATGAGCCGCCAACTTACAATGTAGAGCGCATTACAGTACCAATAAGTATATGGTATGGAGAAAATGACCGGTTAGTGACGTCTGACAGTGTCAAAGCATTAATTAACCAGCTCCATAGTGTTGTCTACAAAGCTAGCTTATCTGATTGGAGTCACTTTGATTTTATTTGGGGCCTTGATGCTTCTAAGAGAGTTTACAGTCCCCTTATTAAATTGATATCCTTGTATACATAATGCTGTAAATTTGTATAAATTTTTTAAAAACTACTTTTTCTTTATGTTTGTCAGAAATTGGTGATATATAAATACAATATAAATGTTATTACTGTTAATAATAATAAAATGGATTTTGAAAGTCATGGGAGATTGCTTACTGAATGTTGCTTTCAATCATATTTTGTTATGAGTCTCTGCTTATATACCAGGCTGGCCAAATACTCATGCTCTAAAAGAGTCAAGGTCTATAAAGGATTTATACAATAAATGGAAAACTTAGGGTTACAGTAACTGTAGTGCTTTTAATCACAGTACAAAGACATTTTGCTATTTGATGGTGTCCTTCTCATTAAGAAGCAAAGAAGAATTGATTTTTGGATCTTATTTCATTACTCTGTGAGACATGGTCCTATTTGAATGTAGAAGGCTAGTCTAGAGAAAGCAGAGTTTTGTCATCCAACACTTCCTTGACATTTCTCACCCTATTGTAGGGGTGTCAAACTCAAGGCCTGGGGGCTGGACCTGGCCTACAGGGTATTTAGATCTTGCCTGGAAACAGTGAAGGACCGGCCAATGGTGCTTCTGCCAGTAAAAACAGGCTCCCAAGCTCCGTTTTCAGCTGTCACAGCCCCTCTGCCAGTGAAAACAGAACCTCCTAAGCTCCCAAGCTTAGGAAAACAGAGCTCGGGAGCGCATTTTCGCTAGCAGAGTGCTCGGGCCATCACAGTCACCCCTGAGATGATTGACGTCAAGCTGGCCATGCCCACCCTGGCCATGCCCACACCGCCCCCCTCCTGAGGTCAAACACAACCCTGATGCGGCCCTTAATGAAATTGAGTTTGACACTCCTGCCTTATTGCCTATTGATGGGACTACTTTCTTCAACAGGAGGATTGTCACTAGACAAAAGAAAGTTATTCCGATTTTTGAACCACTGCACTCCAGCGTTATTGTGAGTTGGCTAAAGAATGGTAGGGAGTAGGCAGTTGGCTTTAATAAAGTAGTTGTACTTTTGCTTTTGAAGTATGTTTTTCATCTGAACCTTTGTATGGTAGAAACCATACTGGTGTACATATAGTACGTCACATAATCACTTAATAACATGACCTGTATCACATTTTGCAATTACAGTAGGATGTAATAAATATCTCAGTCCTGTCTGTCTATCAGCATTTGTGTGCTATGTCATGAAGGACATCAGAATTCATGTGGTATTACTGTTCTGACCTAGGCTTCCTGATATAGTAGAAAGCACACAATTAGTCTCAAAACCCCTTTTTTTTATTTTGGCTGTGAATTCCTTTCATTCACAGCACGTGCTGAATCACCAAGAGTTTATAAATAGTCCAACAGAAGTCTGCCACAGTCCTTCGGATAAGGCTGGTAAACACCCACCTTTATCTTCTTTGACAGGCTGGCAATTATCTTGGCAAGGCCACACGGAAACACAGAGTCAAAAATGGAGCTTCAAAGTACAAACTGACACCATCCACAATGTTGCTTCCTGCAAAGGCCCATGTGCCTTTGCTCTTCCTTTATGTCATATGGGAGGGGCCAATCATCTCCAAGCCTTACTCCTGAGTAAGTTTTAACTGTTTGCTTTAACAGTTCTTGCCTTCTGGCAGCTCTGTGCATGCGTGCACTGGGAACAGGCTTCCCCTGTTCCTCTGCCTCTATGATGTCTGACTCTGGAGACTCCAGAGTCCGCACATAACTCCCAGATGGCCCTGGCCTCATCTCTGCCTTCAATGCAGAGCCCATGTCTGAGCCTTCCCCAGACTCCAGGACTAGCCCCTGTTCCTCCTCATCCTCCTCACTGTCCGACTCTGCTGCCAGTTCCGCAGGCTGCCAGCAGACCACAACAATTACCTCTGATTCAAACAAAAATATTATTCCTCTTCATGGAAAGTCAAAACAATATTTTTTTAAAGAAAGGCATGGCACATAACAGCAAAAGAACCAACAGACACATCGGAATTAGGGCTTTATTTTTTAGATGAATTTTTATTTATTTTATTTTATTTTATTTTTTTATTTATGTATATGCTGCCCTTCTCCGGAGACTCAGGGCAGCTTATAATGCATTAAGCAATAGCCTTCATACTATTGTATATTTTTATACAAAGTCAGCTTATTGCCCCCACAAACAGGGTCCTCATTTTAGCTATCTTAGAAAGGATGGAAGGCTGAGTCAACCTTGAGCCTGGTGAGAATTGAACTCGCAGTAATTGCAGGCAGCTGGAAGCTAAATACTACCTTTAACAGTAGCACGTATGGTTCAATGGTAAGGATTATGAAAGGTCTGTGAAAGAATCTGAAGTACCTCTGAGGTTCTTGATCTTCAGAGAAAAGAAGAGTTTTTTTTTTATCCTGTCCTCTTAAATTGCAGTCTGATTAACTAACCAAGGAAACGCTGGTGTGTTTCAAAAATTCTCACTCTTTCAGCAAGGTAATCCCATTCCAAGATTAAATGAAGGACTTGTTCTATGCTTTTTTTAATCTTTAGAAAATCGAAGTATTGGGCTCTGGGCTTTGAGGAAAGCATGTAATAAAGAAATTAATGTCAAGTCATGTTCTGTTCTGTTCCTGTCACACAAAGTTCTCTTCCTATTGATTCTCAAAAAGAAATTATCTTTTTGCTTATCTGTGGGTCAAGTGGACAAAGCCATTAATTTTTGCAAGATCCACCTTGTGCTTTAATATTCAGAACTCTGTGTCGGTATAAAGTCTGGACTCATTCTAAACTCCTGATAAACATATAATCCTGTTGGTAGCAGTATGGAAACAGCTTGCCATTTCTTTCTTCCAGGATGATTTTAACCCTGTCAATCGAGCCTATAGTTCTATAACTTCTGTTCATCCCTATCAAGTGACAATCATATCTGATAGTTTTTAACTTTTCTGGAATTGAAGTCAGCCATGGCTTGCCACTTGCTGAGGTTCTTGAGTTTAGACATGCCTATATTACTTTGTCAGCAGTACAATGGATATGAAGATAAGGGTATGTTTATTTATTTATCTGTCTAGATACACACACAAAGCATACCCAATTTTGTGAAATACCTATCTTGTACATTAAGGGGCAAGCAGGAAGAAGAATGAAAAGAAAAAGAGGTGTCACACAGAATCTTGGCCAAAGGTGACAACAATTTATTGCATGAACATTAATTGCTAAATACCTCAACAACAACTATGTGGACCAAAATGTAAAGAAACAAATAATTATGGTGAGTGGAGGAGTTGGAAGAATAGAAGAAAATTGTCTCTACCATACTATGTTTTAAATAGGGCAGAACTATTAAGTAGAGAGATGGAATTGATTAGAAGAACCATTCTAAATTTGAAGGCCCAAATTCAACATCATAATAAAATCCAAAAATCTTTATTTCTTGCTTCCCAAAGAGTTATTGAGTTGTTCATAAATAAATTGACACTGAAAGAAAAAAGTATGGACTAGTGTGTTAAAAATGCAACACATAGTTTAAAATTACGTACTGTGGAAAGCTATATCCTTTCTGTGAGAGAACAGTGTATTTTGCCTGTGAATGCGGTTTACACAGGTGGCTAAACAGGTGGCTGTTGAATTCCTGTGATCCTGTGATAGGTATGATGTCACCAACTAAATAAAAACAAAGAGAATACTTGTCTTCTGAGTAAAGATATTCTATCTGATGTTCTCTGCATGAATGCAGAATGAACCTATGATTTAGAAACCTATTGTTAAGCACATGTCTCATACAATCTATCATATGCCAATATGTAGGACTCAATAAGGACCTGTGGAGTAAAATTAAGGATTAATTTAAAATGTTAATTATACTTAGGCACAATGAAAAAAGCAAATTACTGTTATGATATAAATTAGCTTCCATACTGTTAATTCTACTTTTTTATAAACAATCATTAAATACAAAATCAAAAAAATAATTTTTCCTTGGAAGTGCAAAAAGAACCAATGGAAAAAATGGTTTTAAGACTGAGAAAAAAGAGAAAAACTTCAGTATTACTATGACTAATATAAATTGTCCATTATTTCAGAACAATTATGATAAGATATAGAATAAATTTAAGAACGTTATGCTAAGATGGGAGAAAACACAGTTGTCATTTTGTGGTAGAATTTCATGATAAAAATGAATGTGTTGCCTCAAATGATGTTTATGTTTCAAATATTTATTCTGACAACTCTTGTTCCATTTAAGTAGTAAAGAATGATGTATCTAGGTTTGTATGACAAAGGAAAAAAGCAAGGATTAAATTTAAATTCCCTTAAAATGCAAAGGAATAAAGAGGATTGGGTGTTTTTCATCCTGCTGCCTGGTTTTGATGAAAGGGTAGTTCCTGCTGATGAGAAATAAAAGACTCTTAGAGCTAGAAGAGCAAGACCTGAAGTTTGGATGGCATGTCTTTCTATGGTACAATAAAGTTAAGGCTAATATAGCTTTTAAAAGTCACTATATTAAAAGTGCCATATTGAAAATATGGAATAGATATAAACCCAGAATTTAGCAACTTTCAGTTCAGTTATTTAGTCTGCTAAGGGAAAGAACCCAACTTCTATTTTGGGCCAACTGTCTTTTAATAAAAAAAGGTAAATATTAATTAAGTGTATCAATTATAATAAAAAGGGCCCACACAGCAAGATGTGTAAAACTGCATTGATGGCCTTGCCTGACAATAGACACAATCGTTCCAAATGTAGGATGTTGCTGAATCCTCACTCCAATATTCCTGAAGATAGGACATTAAACCTCACTAGTGTAGATATTGTTCTATGTAAGAGGGGGAGACGATAGGAAAACTAATTAGAAATAGTGAAAAGTCTATAATAAAGGCCCCCATAATAACAATCAGAAACTTTGCACCTGTTATGCTCCAGGTCTAAGTCGGTTTGACCTTTGATATAGATTTCTCTGATTTAAGCTTTAATAGGTATTTGATTGAAATCAAATACTGAAAGCCCACAATAGAACAATTTGAGAAGGCTACGTTACTTATCAAAAATGAAAGATCAGTGAGATAGATTGAGGCAGGAATTCACCCCAGAAAATTTACTTCAAGCAAGGTTACCTAATGATAAATTCTCATGAGGGCCTCCATGTAAACACAACTCAGTTCTATCTAAAGAAGTCTGACAAAGGTTAAGGAACACAAAGCCTTAAACTCTTATATATTTTGATTGGATTATTTCCATAACCATTACATCTGTGTAGGCACAAAGTTGTGCCCTGTGTGGCCAGAGGAATAGCACCTTCATGAATGAATTACAAAAATTAAACCATGTTTATTTATTTATTTATTTATTTATTTATTTATTTATTTATTTTATTTTATTTTATTTTATTTTATTTTATTTTATTTTATTTTATTTTATTTTATTTTATTAGTCATATTTCTATGCCGCCCACTTTCCGAGGACTCTGGGCGGCTTACACCAAAGACAGTATACTAAATAGCATATTGCCCCCTAACAATCTGGGTCCTCATTTTACCCACCTCGGAAGGATGGAAGGCTGAATCAACCTTGAGCCAGTGAGATTTGATCTGCTGATCTGCTGAACTAGCAGTCAGCTGAAGTAGCTGCAGTACTGCACCCTAACCACTGCGTCATGTTGACTTAAAGCATGAGATTCTCAATGTATAACAAGATGTACATCAAAACAGGATAAAAATTATTCATTTTTCCTTGTCACAGAGTGTGTTCTTTGTGCATTACAAGATAAAATAGGAGAACATCACAATACTATTTTTAGTTGCATAACCTCCATCCATTTTTCTTCTTCCTTATTGAACCCAATATTAACTGGGTGTTGCCAATGAAGCTCTTCACAATTGTGGCATCTTTACCACCCACATCTGAAGAAACAACCCACAGTATTCCCTTGTGCTACAGTAGTTTTAAATGACAGTGTGGTGAAATGTGGCACAAGATACCTATAGCAAAAGACTAAACAGGTGTCAACTAAAAAGGTATTTATTTGCAGTTATTATTCTAAGGTGATTCCAAATATTTATTTCAATTATTTTTTCTCCTTCATAATGCAACAGTATAATTTTGGATGGTAATATATTTATTTCTTCCACATTTGCTTTGACTTTTCTGATGGGATTCATTTTGTTGGAGTAGATAGGCTTAATGAAAAATACCAGCTATCTATTAGCTATTTCTCAGCAAAACTTTCTGTGGTTTTGACAGCTAAGAAAATATTGTGAGGGAGATGTTTAAGCTTGCTAGGTGTTTTTAGAATGCTGAGGATAGGAATTGCGGCAGCTCATAGCTTTTATGGCTGCCCTAATAGAGAGGCTCTTGATCATCCATCCATAATCCTCAGTGTCTTCAAAATTACAGTCAGGATTTAATGAATGCATGTATTTTGTCAACTGTATTGATTTTTTGAGATTCTTTTCTTCTGTTTTTCTTATCCTCTGGAAAAAAAAAGAGAGAGAGAGAAAGAAAATGTGGAGTTTCATTGTATTAGCATACCTAATACAAGGATTGACAGGCTATGAAGAACTTATGGGACAAAAACATGTTGTGAATCCTGAAACTTATATGAACGTTGTAAGTTATATGATTTAAATTTTATAAATAATGAAGTAAAAGGGGGTCTGAAACATACTCTTAAGTGTGACCACTTGCTCTTTCTCTTATGGCAAAATCAGCACTATTCTTTTCCAGCCTCCAAATATATTGATACCAGTTGATTGATTGTGTGCCATCAAATCAGTGTTGATATTTAGCAACCACATTTTCTCCATGATGATCTGTCCCTAACTGGTCCTTTAGGTTTTCCAATGGTGCACCCATTGCCACTGTAATTGAGTCTATCTACCCTGATGTTGATTAGCTTCTTCTCCTCTTTCCTTCCAGCTTTCCTAGTATTTGAGTCTTCTCCAAAGAACTAAGTCTTTGTGTAATGTTGATATCATACTGATCAGAATTCCTAGTTAACTAGTCCACTGCAATCAAGGTTACTAATACAGGAAAAATTATATCACCGTTAACACTACACCTACACGCATATTTACATACTTAATGTTAAAGATCACTATTTCAGCATTCTTAATTTTAACAGAAAACAACAATATTCCTTCCCCAATGAATACAAATCCAGATCTATTCTTGGTGGAGTCTGGTCTTTTCCACCTCTTCGTCATTATGTGTGTGGGGGGGGAGGGGTATGTGTGTGAGACCTTATGTTGTACATGATCTACTAGCTGATGCTTGGTTTTAACTTTAGAAAAAAAAATCTTATGTGAGAGTTAATTGTTTTCTTTTTCTCTCAGAGTCAGATGATTTCCCACCATGGGTACCCAAATGAAGAGTATGAAGTCTTGACAGAGGATGGTTATTATCTAACAATAAACAGAATTCCCCGGGGAAGAAAAAGCATTTCAGTCATAGGTATCCTTTTTTTAAAAGGTCAAAGTCAATGCTGGATCTATTAAGCTGATATCAAATGTTTAATAGCCATGCCAAGGCAGAAAGACAAATGTACTTTTTAAAGAATTAACATGCTAAAATGGAGTTGACTTCAGAAACCTCTGGGTCCCAAAACATATTATTATATGTAACTCATGTATAATATTAGAAAATAAGCCTCTCTTGCAATCAATGGTCAGATCCATGCAGTTTGGATATTTGGCTGTATAATGTAGTCTAGAATACAATAACATGTGACCAAAACTTTATGAAGTTATTAATTATAAATACTACCATATAATGAATGTTTAAGAAGAATGGAAGGTTTGTTTAAAACGTTTTGTTGTTATGACTTGAAAATTCTACTCAGTAACGTTTTATTTAAATATATATATATATATATAATCCACAAATGCTACAGGTCGAAAGCCTGTTGCCTTTTTGCAACATGGCATATTTGGAGAAGCCAGTCACTGGGTGGAGAACATGGCCAGCAACAGCCTTGGGTTTGTCCTTGCGGATGCAGGCTATGATGTTTGGCTGGGAAACAGCAGAGGAACAAGCTATTCTCTAAGGCACCAGACTTTATCGGTGGATCAAGAGGAATTTTGGAATTTCAGGTAGTTTGAGTCACAGTTTGAAACTGCATTCCTGTATTGAGCTATATTAATAACATGTTAGCATGTTAGTTAATAACATGTCCTATTTTCCCCTGTGAGGTGAGTTGGGCCAGAGTTCCTCAAACTTTTCAGCTTTGTGGACGGGTGGCGATGGGGGAGGGAATGGTTCTGTGCTCTCACGGCATTCAAGTGCGTGTGCACGAGAAGCTCCGTTTATGTGAGCAACGGGCATGCGTGCCTGCCGTTTGTGCAAATGGAGTACACGTGTGCACTCACCCGTCACTTCGGCAGCCCAGTTCCGAAAGGCTCCAGGCTCGGTAGTGACAGTTAGGGACCCATGAGTTGGGCTAAGAGAGAGTGACTGGAGCAAAGTCACTCAGCCAACTTTCATGCCTAAGGCGGGAATAAAATTCACAGCCTCCTCGTTTCTAGCCTGGTACCTTAACCACTAGCTCAAACTGTCTCCCCAACTCAAAGATTATCCAATTCCATGTGACTGATGGAGTCAAAGGGCTTCCCGAGGGAGCTTACAGTTTTTCTGGAGGGTCTGATGAGCTATTGCTGAATCCATGGTTGGATTCAGCAATACTTCTAATGGACACATTACTGGGGCTTTAGCTCTGATTGTCTCTATGCAGTCATTCTCCCTGTGCTGATCCTAGAATATACAATGCTTTTCTGAGGAACCCCTGAAAATGAAGTGTGTGAAAAGATTCCTGAAGTGCTATTGAAAAAATAAAAGAGTGAATCCAATTGAGTACAAGTAATAACCCATATTAGGGACTTCATCATGACAATAAGGCCAGTGAAATGGTCTTCTTTCTTGCCTTTTTTTTTTTTTGCATCTCCTGGTAGCCTAATGATCCTATTTAGAGTGACCTGGTCTTTGCTAGGGTTGAAGGATCATCTCCAGGTTCACTGCGAGGAATAGTCTTGCTATATGATAGATAACTCTAGGTTGGACTCCAATTGATCAATTCCAATTGAGGTCTTAAGGCAAAATGTTGTATGGTTGTCTGAAGTAAGTTTGACCCTGTAACTCACTAAGAGAGAGTCTGTTAGCTTGGCCATATGCTTGTTAGATCCAGCTCCTTCCTGGATGGTGAAAGCTGCTTGAGAGGTGACTTATGGTTGGGTTCATATGATGGTGTCAGCCTTTTTCAGTGAATGGATGATTCAATAAACCCTAAAAGATGTGATGATGCACCCAGGTCTCAAGATGTGAGACTTAGGTGCATCCAGGTCTCACATCTTGCTGGATCCAGTGGTTGCCAGTTTCCCCATTTTAGGGAAGGTGGTGGAAACAGTGGTTGGTCTTCAAACTTCAGAGGACCCTGAAGAAAGCAAATTGTTTGGGGCCATTTTTATTGGATTTTAGGTTGAGGTTAAATATGGCAATGGCATTTGTCATGTTTGTTGATAACCTGAGACAGAATTGGGTCAGGATTGTGTTCCTTAATCTCTCAGTGGCTTTTGACACTATCAATTATGGTATCCTTCTGGACTGGCTTGGAGAGTTGGGATGGAAGGCAGCTTTTCCTGAAATGTTTGAAATGCAGTAAGTGAAATTTACTTACTTATTTATTAACAATTACAGTTTTTAATATTTCATTTCAGTTTCCATGAAATGGCCATGTATGATCTTCCAGCAACAATAAATTTTATTTTGAAGAAAACCAAACAGAAACAATTATACTATGTTGGTTATTCTCAAGGCGCTACTATTGGTATGATAAAATGAAAAAACCTTTTGTCTTTCTTTTATTTCCCTCTTTCTCTTTCTCCTTTTCTATCTCTGTCTCTATCCTGATGATAATGTAAAAGGTCTTGCATGTTGTTTGGGGCAATTTTAATTGGACTGCTTATCACAAGAAGCAGAGGCAGTGGTGGGATTCAAATTATTTAACAACAGGTTCTTCCTAATGACCAGATGAGTGGGTGTTGCTCAGGGGTGGGTTCTAAATTTTTTTACTAACGGTTCTGTGGGCGTGGCTTATTTTGTGGGTGTGGCTTGGAGGTCATGTGACTAGGTGGGCATGGCTAGCTGGTCAAAGTCATTTCTAGAAGGTCCTCGCACTTACGACCAGTCCTCGCACTTACGACCCGACTCATTTGTTTGCTTTTAACACTGATCAGCTGTAGGACGGCCCTTTGAAGCCCCGCGGCAAGAGTTTAAACAGTTTTTTTCCCTCTAGTCATCAGCTGAGACTCAGGAGGCAGCAATAGATTGGGGATGGGACCAAATAAAAGGTAAGAATAACGTACATGGGTGGGTGGGTGGGGAGAACCGGTTTGGTGATGTCATATCGTCACTGCTACTGGCTCGGCCGAACCGGACCGAACCGGGTGGAACCTACCACTGGTGTAGTTGGGGGGGGGTCATGTGACTGAGTGGGCCAGGAGGAAAGAAAGATCCAACCTGTGTGCATGTGAGAGAGAGAGGGAGGGAGGGAGAGAGAGATGTTAGTTTTTTAAAAAGCCCAGAGGAAGGAAAAAGATAAAGTTGTGCCAAAGAAATCCCAGAGTGGGGGCAAGGAAAGAAAAGGAATCCCTGCTCTGAAAAGGGAGTATCCTCCCAAAAAAGCAAACAAGCCCTTTGCGTGCAAGAGGCAATGCACGCTGATGTGCCAGGAAAGCTGTGCGCCTTTTCCTTTGCAAGCAAGTTATTTAGTGCCTGTGAGAACCGGGCTCGCCAAGTAGCACCAAAGATCCCTGTGCAGCTTCTCTAAAGATTGCTAACAAGCCGGCCTGCCAAGCTTTTCCTTAAAGAGGATCTGCTGCAGATCTGCTTGGCAAGGAACCTGATTAGGTTGCTAGATCAGGGTTGAGTTGGAAGCTGGGGTGGTTGCAAACGTGCGGCCACCCCAGCCTTTGCAGGTTGCATCGCCAAGTGGTGGCCCGAGCGGGCTCCCCTCCCTTACTAGCTGTTGGTGGGCAGTGCCAGCAGTCTGGTTGGTGAGGTTGATTACCCCGCTGGTGGCAAAGAAAAGGCCCAGCTGCATGCAGAGGATAGAGAAGAGCAGTGCCATCGTTGCTTTCGCTGTTTCTCACACCTTTCCACCTGTTGGCAGCCAGCCAGAGGAGGTGGAACCATGGGCAGAGAAAGGAGGAAGGAGGCTGGGAAAATGAAAGCCGCCCCAGACGAAGTAAGTAGGCACCTCTGCTCTGCTGCTTGCTAACCATCCAAGCAACCCTGGGAAACTTAGTGGGACAGAAAAGAGCGCTGCCACGCATGTGCAGAGAGCTGCAGGGTGCCGAAAGAGACATCAGAGCTGGTGCACTTTTCCTGCTTCCGTTGCAGCCATCTTGGGCAACTGGAAATGACCCATGAAGAAGAGTCAAGGTCTGAGTTTCAGAGCCCGTAGGCCCCTGGAAAGGCCAGAGGCAGGAACTGGCACGTCCTCTGACCTGAGGCGAAGGGCGATTGGGCGGCATGCAGGTGGAAGGATGGCAAGAGCCAGGCCTGAAAGGTGGCCTAGCCTTGCTGTGTGCACCCTGAGGTGGCTTACCTTCATGGACAGCCACAGTGAGCAGAGAGGTGCAGAGATCAGCAGGGCTGCATGACCAGCATGGTAGGCAGCGGCGAAGGCAGGCAAGTGGGCGAGGCGCGGAGATCAGCTGGGCCACAGGGTCTGGGCAAGCGAACAAGCAAAGGAGCCAGAGAGTAGCTGGGCGCGGGCATAACTCTAGCACCAGCCAAGGTGGGCAAGGCGAGTTAGGGTGGGGTGGGGTGGGGTGAGGTGAGGTGGTGTGGGCAGGGCCAGCCAGTGGTGGGATTTGCTGGTTCACTGAACTGTGCAGAATCTTAACAACCGGTTCGCCTGAACTGGTCCAAATTGGCTGAAGCCCACCTCTGAAAGAGGGTACATCTACAATCTTATCTGGTAATGTTTGAAAAGAGCCTGAAAACAAAATAAATCCATGTTCTCTCTCTGTACCTTGAAGCTACTTAGGACAGTGATGGCAGTCTGGAGTTGAAGGAACATGTAGACTATTTCACAATTTCATAGGGATCTTCCAAACCTAATTATGAGGAGTTTATTCAGATGGATGATTAGGGTAATCCGGTGTTTTCCCAACAGCCTGTTTAAATTAGTTTGTCAAGAAAGACAATTAAAATTGGAACACAGGAAAGGAGGTTAATTGAAAGATATTTCCAGGGCCATGTTGTGCTTCAATCCCAATAATCATTACCATGGAGTAAATTCCTCAACAGATTATTCTGAACGAAAGCACAACCCTTGATTTTTGATGAGAGCTACATTTCCATTTCCATTCTGAGAGACATGATATGACAGTACTGGCTTTCCTCCTTCCCTCCCTTGCTCCGTCCCTTCCCTATTTTCTTTCTTCCAAAATTCCCTTCCCTTTATTTTTCTTCCTACTTCTTCCTACTTCCTTGGAATCAGACCTGTCTTAACAAGAGAATTGGAACCTGCAACTTCCAGAGAGCTTTCGGAATGAATCTGAATACAACATGAAATTAGGCCAATGGGTTACTAATAGATTCTACTTAGCTCTAAATGGCTACTTTTTCCCCTTTATTTTTTTCCTTTTAGGCTTCATAGCATTTTCAGCCATGCCAGGACTGTCTCAAAAAATCAAAATGTTCTTTGCCTTAGCTCCTGTGATCTATGTTATGCATGTCCCAAATCTTCTATTGAGATTGCCTTCCTTACTTCCTCAACATTCATTTAAGGTATTAATTCATTGATTATTCTTTTATGACAATTGGAACTGAAAAAGGTAAGATGACCAAAATAATAATAATAATAATAATAATAATAATAATAATAATAATAATAGATTCCCAAATTGCTGTCACCACAATTCCAACTGCCACATACCAGTAAGAATTAGAGTTATCTAACCTATCATTTTTATTATATGATTTTGCACAAACACAAAGATGAATACAGTATCCATGGAGGGAGGGATGGAAAACTTCCTTCTTCCGGGATGAAGAATTGAAAGCTGAGAAAAATCTGACTTTCATTCTTCATGAAGGGCTAGAATTCAAGTCTGCTACTCCCAGTCCAGCACCTTTAACTGCTACACTGACCTAACTCTTGTTTGCAAGTACACGTTGCAATAGCAGAATTGTTGCAATATATAGTCAGTGTAATTTTGGGGGTAAGTCAAATGTTGCTGGCTCAAAACTCAGAAGGAACCATCATCACCATAAATCATCATCATTATCATCATCTATGGTTAATTAACTTCTCATTTTTACAGCACATATTCGGTGACAAAGATTTTACGTTTAGCCACAAGCCTGTGAAAGACTTCATGACGAAATTATGTACAACTGCATTTATACATAAATTATGTCCAAATCTCATTTTCTTTCCTGGTACTTACAATACAACAAATCTAAACATGGTAAGTAAATCTTCCTAGGAAATATATTTCTCTGAATGTTGTATTGGTTGTGTTTTTCTACATTTTACAACGGTTTCATCATGGAGGCAAAAACTAAGCTTTCAAAGGATGGAAACATTCATTTTTTTAAAAAAAATTAACATTTCAAAAGGGTGTGTGTGGGTGAAACAAAGGATTCTCAAGAAAATCTTTCTTTCAAATGAAAGATTTTCTTGAGAATCCTTTGTTTCATCCCTTTTGAAATGTTAATTTTTTAAAAAATTATTTTTTAAAAAACAGCATTGATCTCGCTGTTACAATCTTGCGAGATCCGGCCATGAATGGTGTGCATGGGCTTTTAATGTTTTTAAAATGTTTTCATAATATTTTTAATAATTTTCTATGTTCATTGTCGCATTACTTTTGTTGTAAGCCGCCCAGAGTCCCTTGGGAGTTGGGCGGCATAGAAATGTGATAAATTAAATTAAATTAAATTAAATTAAATTAAATTTTAAATTAAATTAAATTAAATTAAATTAAATTAAATTAAATTAAATTAAATTAAATTAAATTAAATTAAATTAAATTAAATTAAATTAAATTAAATTAAATTAAATTAAATTAAATTAAATTAAATTAAATTAAATTAAATTAAATTAAATTAAATTAAATTAAAAAGTTGAATTTTAGGAAAAAGGCAACAGAAATAATTTCTGTAGGCCCTGAAGAGGAACCCCATCCATCCATGGTTGTATATTCACATTAATCAGATGGCTCATAGATTTCATTTTATCAATACAACTGGCCTATAGAATATAATCCATAAAATAACTTTAGTATTTCAGTATTTTGGCTACAATGTACAAGATGGAAAGCTCAGAATAGCCCATTCTGAAACTTCTCAGTCTGGCTCAGTCCTTCGTTCCTTAAAGGCTACTTAATTTCCAGTAGGACTAACTTTCCTGTTTTTGACATTACTAGAATATGTTGTTATTTTAGTTAATTAGCCCAGTTTTTGAACTGCTATCTGAAATGGCTGAGAAGTGAGGTGTTTCAGTTAAAAACCATTATAGTTTATAACAGCCAGGATATAGCATTGTACTACTGTGTTTCCACGAAAATATGACCTACCCCGAAAGTAAGTCCTAGCTTGATTTTTACATGGGTGCCCAATATAAGCCCTACCCCCAAAATAAGCCCTAAGAAAGACCCCGCCCATTCTAGGGTGGGGATGGGGTGTGAAGCTGCCCTACTACTTACCTTTAGACAGTTGCAGCCAGGCCTCTCACATCCCGACACCTGCCTTGCCGGTCCATTTCTTTTGTAGCTGGCAAGGCCAGCAAGTACTTCCTGAAGGCCTCTGCAGCCGATAACAGAATTCCGGATCAATCTGGACCTCTGTTATTGGCTGCAGAGGCCTTCAGGAAAACTTTTCTGGCCTTGCCAGCCACAGAAGAAGTTCCTGAAGGCCTCTGACAGCAAAAAGGAGACCGGTGGCAATGCATGCGAGTGAGGTGTGAGGTAGACAACATCCCCTGAAAATAAGACCTGGTGCCTTTTTTGGTGGCAAAAAACTATAAGACAGGGTCTTATTTTTGGGGAAACACAATAGGGCAGGGGTGTCAAACTCACGACGTCACATTGTCATCGCATGACATATCAAGACTTTTTCCACCTTCTCTAAACTGTGGGGGGGGGGGCATGGCCAGCATTTGACACATCTAGTCTGCGGGCCACGAGTTTGACAGCCCTGTACTAGGGGATCAATCTATGGAAAATAATAGAGAATAACTTGCTTTCTTCTGCTTTTTTCTGACTTCACTGGAGAAGGAATCATGGAGACATTATACTGTAGATCAAAGACATGCTAACAATTGAAATCTTTCCTCCCCCACTGCCCCAGTTACATGTTCTTGATAGTGATCTAACCCCATGAATCATAAAGATAAAATAACAATTCTATTTTCTTTGTGAAAGATATTGTACATAGGACTGGAAACATGATATTGGACTGTACTATGCATTTTATAAATGTTTCCCTACTCATGCATTCAGCTAGGTAATGTTCATTTTATGAAAGTTCATGATGAGTCTAACAAAGACTTTTAGCAGAGTTGTAAATGAAATCTTTCTGGTAAATGAAAACAGCAGCTGAAATTCTAGAATGTTGTAGTCTTGATTTATTCATGTGCAACAACATTCAGATATTTCTAACCCTTGAAAAGCCACAAATAAATGTAATTAATTTCAAAGCTGAAACTATTTCAGCCAAGATCTTAGCATTCCAGGTAAGGTGGATCATAACTTGGAACATTGCCTAATGTATGCGGGTTGATACACATTCTTTCTTTGGACACCAAAACTGGCGGGCAATCTGGAAGAGTTTCATTGCTTGTTGTGATACAGATCTTTGACTGAGATTTACCCAGTTCTAAAGTGAGTTTCTGTGTTTCTGTGGCACAGTCACATGATATCACTCTTAGTAACAGAGTTCTCAGTACAAATTGCCATCATAACAGAAGGATTACCTAAGGCACGGGTGTCAAACTGGCCGTGTCACATTGTTGTCACGTGATGTTTTGTGACATTTTTCCCATTTGTGGAGCTGGGGTGGGCGTGGTCTGCGAGTGATGCATCCAGCCAACGGGCCACCAATTTGACACCCTGATCTAAGGTGATTTCTCAGGTGATGACAAAATCTATCATTCTGCTCTGTTAAAAGTAGGCTGCTACATCTTCTTTCAAAAATGAGCAATGCAAGTAAATATTTCCTTTCACCAGTTGTCCGATTTCTTTAAAAAAAAAAATCTATTGACTTTTCAAATCTCTACAGAGCCGAATTGATGTATATGCAGCTCACTATCCAGATAGAACATCAGTTAAAACCATCTTACACTGGAATCAGGTATAACGTCTTTAATAACTTAGGTTAAATTGTATGACATTTTAACCATCAAGGTCTCCTGAGATGTGACATTTGCTCTGATGCTGATAGCAATAATTTCCAGGATTCTCTAGGTTGCCTGTCCCATTTTCTGGATGTGCTAGTCTACAAATATTATTCAGAGATTTGTGAGATTTATGGTCCAATGTCCCAGAAGAGCACCAGACTTTGAAAGTTTATCATATTAAGGAATACTAAGTCTGCATTATTCACTTAAACGTTATATTTGCCCTACAAGTGTTCTGTTGGAAGAAATATCCATCTGGTTCAGTTCCAAGCTGGGAGAAAGACACTGGAAACATGGAGGTTGATTGAAAAGATGGTTTAAGGATGAAGCAGAACCACATGTGACTCTGGGCAGTTGACCACATGGAGTTGAAAGTGAAGAGGTTTTATACCTTCTCTTAGGCTGTGAACTTGAGCTTCCTGTTCCTGTGCAAGAACATGTATTATATTGGCTGTTGTGAGACTCCTATGGGGCCATGTAGGGGTCATGTTTGTCTGAGCTAAGTCTGGTTGAAGTTTGCTGGGGGTGGTGCAACTGAGATGTTGCAATGAAGGAACTTGTGTTTTGAAAGGGTGTTAGGCAATTCCTATTGTGGCTGAGGGCTAATACTACCTTTGTTCAGACTTGCTGCAGGCAACTTTTGCCTATGAATAGAGCTACCTAGATATTTGGCTTCTTTCAATAATCTCTTTATCTCTTAAGTGCTGATATCTGCTGAGGGCTATTAAGAAAAGTGGGGGCTACTTTCTCCCTCTAAAAAAACATGTTTCTCAATTTCTCAGCCGGAGAAATATAATATTCCAGCTTTTTTAGTATTTCTCAAAATATTTCATTCTTCTAGGAGAGGGGTGGGTGCTAACTTTCCACAGTTCTTCAGCTAGAAGTATTTAAAATGTAGTTCTATTTATCAAGGCCAAGCTGAGAGTTCTTTTTCAAAAGAAGAATTTTTTTTTCTTACAAGTGCTCTACAGCTTCTCTTGATTTCAATAAACATTTTTATCATTTTATATGAAGCACATTTCCTTTTTCCTCTGAAGTTTCTCAGATCACAAATGAGAAATAACAGTTCTTTTGATCCTAGTCCCAATATTAAAATATATATTATTATATTTTTCTATTTCTTCCTTTTACCTGTTTAGTACTTGCTCTTTGGACTTGCTGTGATTATAATCACAGAAATGGGGATATACTGTATACAGTATCTAATGCTTTCTCTGATGCTTTTGATAGATGCTGGATATAGGATTGTTCCGCTATTTTGATTACGGGGACAAAAATCAGATGACATATAAACAGGTAAGAGGGAAAAGTTTTGGAAAATAAATATAAAATAATTAGAATATTATATCAAGAATCTGTATTTTAATAGACTTTAAGTAAAAGAACAACCCCAAATACATTAATTAAAAATTCATAGATCAACACCATGTGTATAGTTTTTAACTTTGACATGGCTATCCCCATTTTTTTTAAAGAATTAGAATAGATTAGATTAGATTAGATTAGATTAGATTAGAATAGAATAGAATAGAATAGAATAGAATAGAATAGAATAGAATAGAATAGAATAGAATAGCCTGTAGTACAGTGGACTAAAGCACTGTTAATAACAGATTAACATCTGCTGCTTGCAATTACTGCAAGTTCAAATCTCACCAGGCTCAAGGTTGACCCAGCCTTCCATCCTTTCAAAGGTAGGTGAAATGAGGACCCAGATTGTGGGGGCAATAAGCTGACTTTGTATAAATATACAAAGGTATGAAGGCTATTGCTTAGCACATTGTAAGCCACCCTGAGTCTCCGGAGAAGGGCGGCATATAAATTAAAGCAAAATAATAATAATAAATAGAATAGAATAGAATAGAATAGAATAGAATAGAATAGAATAGAATAGAATAGAATAGAATAGAATAAAATAGAATAGAATAGAATAGAATAGAATAGAATAGAATAGAATAGAATAGAATAGAATAGAATAGAATAGAATAGAATAGAACTTTTTATTGGCCAAGTATGATTGGACACACAAGGAATTTGTCTTGGTGCATATGCTCTCAGTGTACATAAAAAGAAAAGATACATTCATCAAGATTCTTTGATTATGTAAAGGCAGTTTGTTTATATAAAGGTGCTTTGTTTAGGTAAAGGTATTTTCATTATGACTTTGATTTATATTTTCCTCCTTAGGAAATATTTCCACTGTGTCCTATCATTACTATTCCTCTATTAAAAGGAATGCATACATACAGCAATGCATGCATATAGCCAGCTGTGATACTATCATAGTTTTTGGGTTTTTTTTAAAGAAGGAGATACTATGAATTCCTCCATTGGACATAAAAGATAGCAATGACAAACAAATAACAATGAAAGAGTAAATGGAAATAACCTTTCCAGTCTCATCTTCTTTCTCTCCTCTCCTCTCCTCCCATCCCCATCCTATCATTTAAATGACAAGTAACATCCGATCCAGATGAAAAATGTAACTCTTTCCAGAAGCCTGTAATTGCGACTCAGTTTTAACACTGTATTACAATGATCAATATTATGATTCCCTTGTTTTACTTTCTAGAGTGTTCCTCCTTCATATCAAATAAAAGACATGTCGGTGCCAATTGCAGTGTGGTCTGGGGATCAAGACACTCTTGCAGACCCAAAAGATATAGAGCTCTTACTCTCTGGTATTGTTAACCTGATTTACCATCGCTCATGGTCAGACTGGAGCCACTGGGATTTTATCTGGGGACTCAATGCTCCCCAACGCATGTTCTTCAAAATAATTCAATTGATGGAGAAGTCTGTGTAAACCAGTAGTTTGCTGTATATTTCTGTATGCATCTGAAATACAGATTTGGATTATTTTAAAAAAGATGCATTCTCTATCACAGCAATTGCCATTTTTCCTCACTCCCCTTCCCCAGATTTATTCAACCATGAACATCATTCTCTTTTAACGACCCCATAATCCCTTGTGGGGTGAAGTCTGGGCAACTGAATGGAGCTGAGTGTTTATGGCCAGATGCCCTTCCTGTCACCAATGCGGAGTTTTGTTCAGCAGATATATTCTCATTGTGCCCAGAGAGAGAAATATCTGCCTCTACCAAGGATTGAACTCACAGCCTCCTGATTGTGTGGCGAGAGCTCCATCTCTAGGGTTACCGCACCACTCATTCAACCATGAACATGGCTGGGATTAAAAGAATCTTGCACACTTGGTTTGTATTTCATTTGGTCAGAATGTTTATTACTTCTGGATATCTGAGTTTTCCCTGTTTGTATTCCCCATCTGTACAGGTAGTCCTTGACTTATGATCACAACTGAGTCCTAAATTTCTGTTGCTGAACAAAACAGTTGCTAAATGAGTTTTGCTCCATTTTACGATCTTACTTGCCACCTTTGTTAAGTGAATAACTGCAGTTCTTAAGTTGATAACATGCTTGTAAAGTGAATCTGGCTTCCTCATTGACTTTGATGGTCATAAGGTCACAAAAGATGATCGCTTGACCCTGGGACACTGCAACTGTCATAAACATAAACCAATTGCCAAACATCTGAATTTTGATCATGTGACCATGGGGATGCTGCAACAATCATGTGAAAAACAGTCATAAGTTACTTTTTCAGTGCCGTTATAATTTTGATCCCTAAATAAATGATTGTAAGTCAAGGACAACCTATATTATCAACTACACACCACCTAGAATTGTTTTAGAGTGGACAACCTTATTACATTTAATTAATTAATTTAAATATGTGACTATGGAGATCCAATCAAGACTCATTGTCCTCAAAGAGAGTAAAGCAAGCTGTCAGTATTCCAAGTAATGCACCCATTGAAAGCATAACTCTGAAGCAGGGAGATTCCTCAAAGGACATGTTTATTGGATACATCATATCGGCACAGCTGGTGAAAACCAGCTCTGACAGTTCCCGCCATTTTCACCTAATTAAAAGAGTAAAACTCCCCCCGCCCAGGTGTCACAGGTCACATTGTCCAATGAAGATGGAAGGCAGGCTCCTCTCCTCTTTCAACAGCCACCTGTTTCAATGACCTTGATTCCTACAGGAAAACCTTTTGTTTTGATTGTAGCCCGGCTATCTATTTCCCTCCTTCCCTTCCCCCTCTCAGGCTACGTGGCAACTATGAGGCAGCACAATGACTTCAGCCAGGTCCACTTCAGAGTTGACACAAACATTTGTCTTCAACCCAATTTAGCATTCGATAAAGAAATGGTTGGGTGTGAGTCAGGGGTGAAATGCAGCCGGCTCTATCCGGCTTGTGGAAACTGGTAGCGCTGGTGGGTGATGGTTCGGAGAGCCAGTAGTGCCAGCGGAGGGAGGCTCCGCCCCTCCCAAACCGGGACGTTGACCCTCTGAGCCAGTAGTGCCAGCGGAGGGAGGCTCCGCCCCTCCCAAACCAGTTTTGACCCTCTGTGCATGTGCAGAAGGCTTTGCGCATGCGCAGACAATGGTGAGCGCACATTAGCAAGCCGGTAGGAAAGGTAAGTGCAGTTTACCTCAGCAAACATTGCTTGGAGGCACAGTAATAAAGAAAAGCAGTATGACTTTTCAGAATCAGAAGTACAAGCACTTATTGTGATGATAAACAACAATTAGGGAATTGAACAATCAGAAAGATAGAAATACAAGGATACCTGTAATGAACAGGGGTCCCTAACCTCCGGATCACAGTCCACTAATGGGCCTTGAGCTGTTCAGAACCGGGCAGCAGAAGCAACAGGGGAGCACAAATGCATGCATCCCCCCCTTGCACGAGCAGCGTGCAATCACATGTGCACATGCTCTATTTGTGTCTGCAAAGCTTGAAAGGTTCAAAATGTTATTAAAATATTTAATAATATTTCAAATATTAAGTAAGTTATTTTTTTTAATTTAGTGCTATTATTAAACAATAGGAAGCAGGGTTACATGCGAAAGCATGTGCCTTTGTTGTTAGTCAAATCTATTTCTAGCATAATGCCATGAGTTTTTGTCATGTAGAAAGTAGGACTCCTACATTTCTTCTTCCTGTTTTTAAAATTGTTCCATATTTGTCAAATTTCACTTCGTCAAATTCCATATTCTCATACTTCCTCTCTTATCACCCAAATAATTATTGGAAAATAACCTTTTGCTTCAAGTGGTAATTGTTCTGTTATAATGTGATAACTGCAAAGTGTGTTCTGAGAGAAGGAGTCCATGACATTAAATTGAGTCCATCTTATTACAATCTTCTGGTAGAATTCAATCTTCCCTTTAAAGTCACTGTTCTGAAGCTTGGTTGCCTAGTATTATTTTGTATAGTGTATACAAATATATACACTATACAAAATAAATATATCATTACTGAAATTAACTAATTACCTTCCTACATGATATTGTCATGGTGCTTTTATTGCTATTTTATCCTCATCTATAATCTGAAAAGGTAAACTGGAGTTGTTGAAAGATTTCATTAACATATTTGAATGGTTTTGTTATTTCTTGAGGCCTGGGGATCAGATACAAACATGCCTTAAATATATAAGTACCTTCCGCTGTGCCCTTAAAACTTTCTTTTTTCAGCAAGCCGGGCTGGCTTAACATATTTTTTAATATTTTTAAATTTTTAATTGGTCTGTTATCTTAAATTGGGGCCAAATTAATATATATCCTTTTAATTGTTTTTAATGTTTATATTGTATGTTTTTATCTGGCTGTACACCGCCCTGAGTCCCTCAGGAGAAGGTGCGGTATATAAATTCGAGATAAAATAAAAAATAAAAATTCCATTCATATATTGGCAAATGTTATTTCAGTCCCTGTTAATTCTCATTCATTATTTAGATATATTTCTTGGTTTGTGCTAAGGGGGAAATTGTTTCTACACTGCCATACAGTTTTGTTGGGAGTTATTTCTTTAGATTCTAAGAGGTAGTATGTGCATAAACAGAGTGGAGTAAAAAATATATATATGTAGGGTTTTTTAAAAATATCCTATTGCATTTTATCAGGAATGTTTAGAAATAAGATTTATAATTTTAATGGAAAATCTATGTTTCAGTTTACTTATACTGAAAAGTCTATGTATGCATGCTGTTGCCTTAACATCACTGGAAGAATTCATATTTTAATAGAAGAACCGCAGAACTGCAGTTTTCGATTATAACCATAACATGCAGAAATAATGATCTCATCAACTGCACTTAAGCTTTCTTAAATTGGGAAATAATTTTAAAACTCTCTTATATAAGACCAAAAAAAATCACCATTCTCACATTTTAGTTCAAATGGCTAACAGTCATGCTGTTTTCTTAGAAGAAATAGGAACTTATGCAATTACAGTGGTAACATTTTGTTTTCACTTACATAACCACTGCCACAATGTTCTGTACTATGTTTAGCAAATGATAATGCCACGCTTTCTGTGAGTGGTTTGACAGTGTCACTTCCCCTACCGGACACTTTGATATGGGTAAGCCCTATGTGTGCAATATCACAAGAAAAAAGCAACAGTCTCCAAATGTCCTACAAGATGCAGAATAACTCAAATGTGTGATGTGCCCCCATGCTTTGAAGCCTTCAGTCTTCCCCCTCTCTAAATTATTTGTACCCTCAACATGAAAGCTTTACCCATGACTGCAGTAGCTAATTAACAATGTCAACTCTATTTGCTACTTCCTCTCTCACAGGCTAGGACCATGATGACAAACCTATGGCACATGTGCCACAGGTGGCCTATGTAGCCATATCAGTGGGCTTGCCAGCTCAGCTCTGGCATGCATGCCGTCTGGGCCCACCAGAAGTAGGGAAATAGGCTGTTTCCTGCCTGGGGTGGGGGGTGGGGAAGGCCTGTTTTTCTTCCTCACCTGGCTCCAGATCTTCTCTGCATCTGGGGAGGGCGAAAACAGCCTTCCCCACCCCTTCGGAGGCCCTCTGGAGGCCTGAAATGGCACATTTCCCAACTCCCAGTTGGACAGGAAGTGATATTTTTTTGCTGTCCCCAGCCTCCAGAGACTCCTAGAGTGGGGCTTCTCCATCCCCCACTGTCACCCTTACCTTCTCAGGCCAGGGAAGGAGTGACTGGAAGGGGAAGGCAAGGGGTGGGGCCAGCCACTGGTGGGATCACCTGACAGGGAGTCACAGCAGAGGGGCTAAAGAGCTGCATGCGGCTCCGGAGCTGCAGGTTGCTGACCCCTGCTTTACCCCTAGAAAATTCTACTTGAAGATCATCTATGGTAGCCAATGCTTAACATCTCCAAATTAGAAATATTGATTGCCAGAGATCTTCCTCTCTTTTGAAGGAACTGACTATCCTGTCTGAGGCCAGTGACACACAAATGGAAGCACTTGCAGTGTAGAGATAAATTTTCCCCAAAAGCTCAGGGCATTTGACTTAGAAGAGTTTGTGAGAAGTTTTACATCAACATATATTTTACTGCTTATATATTGCCATCTTCCCTTAAAATATTAACAGAATCCACAATGCTCTGAGAATCAGTGTCTCCACTAGTTAATTGACTGTCAGGCTGGAACTAAATTAATCAAATAAAAATAGCAAACAGGGAAATATCTCTTCCTTAAACTTCCAAATAAATTACCCAGATCTAATCCACATATCAAAGAATAAAGCCTGCAAACACAGAGTTAATTAAATTAGATCTCCCAGAGGAACTGTATGTTCACAAGAATCAGCATACCTACACACACACAAACACACATGCCTCTCAAGTGTCACCTTAGAATCAGCATGTAGATGGACATCCTATACAAGCTCCCCCTATAAAAATCTGCTGCTGTACCTCATTTCTCTGCAAACTGTCCCTAAAGTCAAACTGTTTTGCTTTTAGCAATAAATATTTATTCTTTCCTCACAGCTGTCTGGATCTCATTTTTCATCTCAGTTCCGGCTAGAGTTGGAACCCAAATTAGTCAAAGAGGCACACAAGACAGTAGTTTATGTAGAGCCTGAGGGCCAGACATCTAGGGCTAGACATACCAGAGGGATATTTACACCACTTAGCTGTTTCCAAAGACCAAATAGTACTAACTTTAGCACACTTCAATGCTTTCTCCATGGCAGTTTTCACACAAAAATCTCTATGAGCCGAAACTGTGCCTTTGTGGTGCAGTGGTTAGCATGCAGTACTGCAGCTACTTCTGACTGCCGGCTGCCTGCAATTTGGCACTTCGAATCTCACCAGGCTCAAGGTTGACTCAGCCTTCCATCCTTCCGAGGTGGGTTAAATGAGGACCCAGATTGTTGGGGGGCAAGATGCTGATTCTGCAAACCTCTTAGAGAGGGCTGTAAAGCACTGTAAAGCGGTATATAAGTCTAAGTGCTATTGCTAATGCTATTGCTTTGTGGACAAGGGACTGTTGAAACCATTGCCCAGTGATGGCTAATCTTTTTGCCATCGTGTGCCAGGAGGGGGGGGTCGCACATGTGTGTGCCCACACCCATAATTCTATGTGCCCTGCCCAGGGGTGAAATGCTCCCGGTTTGTGGTGGCGGGTGGTTCAGAGAACCGGGAGCAAAAATCCCTGCCCCCTCCCATGCCCAGCTGAGCCACACGATCATCAGAGGCTTTTTTTTTTTACTTTTAAAAGCATTTTTTCTACAACCTCTTCAGCCAAAAAAATGCTTTTAAAAGTAAAAAAAAAAAGCCTCTGATGATCGTGCAGCTCAACTGGGATCATCAGAGCCTTTTAAAAGCATTTTTTTAACAACCTCATTGGCCAAAGAGATTGTAGAAAAAATGCTTTTAAAAGGCTCTGATGATCCCAGCTGAGTTGCCTGATTGTCAGAGCTATCAAGGCTATAGCCCATTTAACCTTCTATAAGGACACAAGGACCTACCTTATAATTCCTTATCTCAGGTAAAACACCTGAGAAATTATGATGGTTTTAATGTTGCAGTTATTGTTATCAGATTCAGTCTCAGTAAATGTAGCTTTGTTTTATTATATTGCCTGTAAAATTAGGCCATATATTGATTATCCCTTGGCAAGCTCATCACCAATTGTACTATTTTATTTTATAGGTGTTTTGGTCTGTGACTGTAACAAAAATATTCATTCATAATATTCAGTATCCATTAGAGCACCTATATCTATTGAATATTTGCATTCATAGCAGTAGCATTAGACTTATACACCGCTTCACGGTGCTTTACAGCCCTCTCTAAGCAGTTTACAGTGTCAGCATCTTGCCCCCAACAATCTAGGTCCTCATTTTACCCACTTTGGAAGGATGGAAGTCTGAGTCAACCTTGAGCCTGATAAGAATCAATCTGTCAAATTACAGGTAGCTGGCAGTCAGCAGAAGTACTACAGTACTACATTCTAACCACTGCGCCACTGTGGCACTTCTCTACTTCTAGAATTTTTCCACTATCTATCTAGCTGCCCATCCCCATTGCCCCCATCAACTCTTTAAGTAAAATTCATGGTTTTTTAATGTTAACACAATCAACTGTATCCTTAATTTTTAAGAATAAAATATTATTAATAAAATTCATATTTTAATAAATGTTTTAATCAGATTTCTGTGATTCTTAACAGTTTTGTTTATAAGGCCCTTTGTATTCTAAGGCAAAAAGCAAAAAAAAAACAACACATAAAATAAGCATGATATTCTTTTCACATATGATTTTGAAGAGAAAAATAGCCCTTCCTCCACCAATGTTTTTGAATCACTTAACACCTTCCAGATTCTGTCATGCATCCCCAGACACCAGGAACTGAAAAGAAATGGCAAAGTAATCCCCCCCATTTTTTCTTTTCATGAAAGAGAAAAACAAAACAAACAAAAACCCTAGCTTCATTATGTCTTGTATTTTTTTAAATCCAAAATATGAAGAAATGTTTGTACTGAGGTTTCAGATCTTGTGTGAGTTCCCAGAAGTTTCCCAGAACCACTGAGATGGCAAAGAGAATGAGACTTGAGACGAGGCTTGCAAAAAATTTTTATTTATGGCCAAAGCAAAAGCTGGGTGACAAAACTATATCCAAAACATACAAACAAAGTACATGTAAGGAATAGCCACACCCAGGGGTGAAATGCTCCCAGTTCGGACCGGATTGCCCAATCCGGTAGTGATGGAGGCGGGTGGTTCGGAGAACTGGTAGCAAAAATCCCTGCCCCCCCCACCACCACCACCATGCCCAGCTGAGCCCACAATCATCAGAGGCTTTTTCTTTTAATTTTTAAAAGCATTTTTCTACAACCTCTTCAGCTGAAAAAATGCTTTTAAAAGTAAAAAAAAAAAAAGCCTCTGATGATTGCGCGGCTCAGCTGGAATCGTCAAAGGGATTGTCAGCTGATGATCCCAGCTGAGTCGCCTGATCGGCAGAGGTTTTTTTCTTTTAAAAGCCTCTGACGATCCAAGCTGAGTTGCCTGATTGGCAGAGGTTTTTTTTCTTTTAAAAGCCTCTGATGATCCAAACTGAGTGCCTGATTGGCAGAGGCTTTTAAAAGAAAAAAAGTATCTGCCAATCAGGCAACTCAGCTGGGATCGTAAGAGCCTTTTGAAAGTATTTTTTTACAACCTCTTTGCCGAAGAGGTTCTAGAAAAAATGGTTTTAAAAGAAAAAAAAATTGGCCATGCCCACCCAGTCACATTACCCCACCAAGCCATGCCCACAGAACCGGCAGTAACAAATTTTAGATTTCACCACTGGCCACACCCCTGTGAGAATGGCTCAGAGTATTATATACATTTTATGCGGATAGAAACACAGTTTACCCAATCAGAGACAAAGGTTCGTTACCAACATGAACTTTAAAGCATTCTTTGTTCAGGCCCCTGTCCATCTTATCTATGGAGTATTCCTCCTATTTTGCCCAGTTTTTCAGAAGTGGTTTGCCTTTGCTCCCTTCCTAGGCCAGAGAAAGAGTGGCTGGCATAAAATCATCTGAATCTCCAAAGAATCTGCACAGAAGAAATAATTCTATAAGTTAGAAGAAAGTGTAGAAACATATTCATTACAGTAAAAAAAAAAAAATCATGTGTGTGGGGGGCAGGGGTGACATGCTACCAGTTCGGACCAGTTTGCCCAAACCGGTAGTAAAAAATACTACCAGTTCGGGCGAACTAGTATTTCCGATGATCAGCTGTGCCGCGCAACTTATATTCGCTAAAAAGCAGGAAAACCTACTTTCTAGCGAATCTAAATCATGCAGCACAGCTGTTCTCCCCCCTCACTGTTCTATTTACCTTTGCAGACTCAGAAAAGGCTTCTTAATTCTCCTTTTTCAGCGCTGCTTGGTATGTGAAGTGAACCAGTAGCAAAGCAAATCGGTAGCAGACTTCAGAGGATTTCACCCCTGGTGTGGGGTGCAGCCAGGTCCAGTGCATTCAACATCTTCATGAAGCCACTGAGTGATCTGTCATCATGGTCATCTGTCACGATGGAGTGAGGTGTCATTCCCAATTTTTATTTATTTATTTTTCGCATTTCTGAACTGCCCATCTCCCTCAAAGAGGGACAGTTATACATTTCTGCCCTTGGCAAATTAAACCATGCCGTTGATGTCTGGAAACTGTGAGGGTGTTAAAGACCTTGTTATGCTATCAAGCTTGGGGTTCCCAGGGAACCAGAGATTTCCTTAGATGATTCCATTTTTGAGGTGGCCGTTCTTATGCTGTCTTTACAGGGGTTTGTACAGTATATTTGTTTTTTATACTATTTATTTCTTGAGGTAGATTTTTATATTTTCAATATCTGTTGTTTTTATATTTGTGGCTTTTATCCAATTGTTGTGCGCTGTCTAGAGTCCCTTTTGGTGAGATGGGCAGCTATACAAATTTGATAAATAAGTAAGTAAGTAAGTAAGTAAGTAAGTAAGTAAGTAAGTAAGTAAGTAAGTAAGTACCTTGCAACTTTGATTTCACCTTCCTCCCCTTATCTTCAGGAGAACTGCAACTAATTTGGTCTTAAATAAATTAAAAATGGGGAACGACAGGCTTCAGGTAAACCCTGGTGATTGCCTAGCTTTGGATTTTGGGCTACCCAATTCTGGGACTATACCATTCTTGGTGGTGGATGGAGTTGCACTGCCCTAAACAGATGTGGGCAATTTGGGGTTCTAATCTAATCTAAGTCTAATTGTAGTCCATTAAGATCTGGAGGGCATCAGATCATTCTGTGGTTAGCTGTTCAGTTTGTCCCACACAATTCACAGGAATGGCCTTCCCTTTTTTCCCCCACAGTTGGCCTCACACTATGAACTGAATCATGACTTTCTCTTGGATTGAGAGCCAAATATAGCTTACTTCTCACTTGGCCCAAATGAGTCAAGTTGGGTGAATCAACAATGTTTCTTCTTCTTTGTTCCTTGGAAGTAAGTATGAACCTATTGTAGCAGCAGTGGTAGCAAGATCTCCCTTCTAACATTACTGGCTTTCTATCTGTCTCTGATAGTAAGCTGGAGATCATTCCATCCTCTTCATCTTTTAAGGAATATATGCTGTATCTTGGAAAACTAAAATGACCAAAAGTAAAACCAACCAATTGTAATGGGGGTAAATAATAACTTAGACAAACAGGAGAAGAACTGCAACCAAAATAACAGTCGGATAAAAGAAATCTGAGTCTGTGTCAGAACTGTAATTTGAAAAAAGGTTCCAGACTATGTCTTTATTTTATTTTATTTTATTTATTGGTATTCATCCTCCTATTTTCTCATGACAATCACCCTGTGAGTGAGTTGGGATGAAAGAGAATGACTGGCCCAAGGTCACCCAGCTGTCTCTCATAGCTAAGGTGGCACTAAAACCCACCATCTCCCATTTTCTAATTTGGTGCCTTAACCACTAGACCAAATTGGTTGCAGTTCTCCTGAAGATAAGGGGAGGAAGGTGAAATCAAAATTGCAAGGTTGTTACTGTAACCTTATAATAAAAATAGTATTAGCATTCATGACTTTGGCTTTCTGGTTGAGTCTACCTTGAAGGACTAACACCATTCTAACAATAACCATACATCAATATCATATATTCATTTAATTAAAATATCCAAAATCAAATAAACTATTTATTGTGGCCATATGGCTAGCACTCAGATAAAAGCGTTGTTAAAACAAATGAATTGAATTGAATTGAATTGAATCAAATCAGGATAGGACGAGTTTTGATGCTTTGAGCTTTGGTGTTGGAGAACTGAAAATTCTGTGGATGGCCAAGAAAATACACAAATGGATCATCAAACAAATCAAACCACTGTTCTCAGTCAAAACATAAATGATCAACCTAAAATTATCCCACTTTGAATACATTATGCAAAGGCCCATCTCTCTGGAGAAGGTGCTAATGAAAGCTGAAAAGGAAAAGAAGAGGACAACTAGCAGTTAAGTGGCAATGAGTGCACCATTGGGAGACTTAAAAGGTTAGAGAAAGATAGTAATGGAGAAATCTTTCTACGTGATTACTAGGACTCAAAAATAATGTGAAGGCACATGTAATGAATCAGAACAGAGTGATAAGAGATTTTTCAGACTTGAAGGAAAGCAGGTAATACATACAGAAGTGATATATGTAAAGGTAAAGATTCCCCACACATACATGCGCTAGTCATTCCTGACTCTAGGGGGCAGCACTCATCTCTGTTTCAAAGCCAAAGAGCCAGCGCTGTCCGAAGATGTCTCTGTGGTCATGTGGCCGGCATGACTAAATGCCAAAGGTGCCCGGAATGCTGTTTCCTTCCCACCAAAGGTGGTCCCTATTTTTCTACTTATATTTTTATGTGTTTTCAAACTGCTAGGTTGGCAGAAGCTGAGAAAAGTAACAGGAGCTCACTCTGTAATGCGGCACTAGGGATTCGAACCGCTGAACTGCCGACCTTTTGATCGACAAGCTCAACGTCTTAGCCACTGAGCCACCGCATCCCAGGAGTGATATACTGTATACTTTATCTGACAAAAAAATCACAATCTGAAGCAACCAACCAGTTCAGACATTCACAACATATTATTACAATATATTAATTTGATTGGCAGTATTCCAAAACAAATTTTATTAAGGTGATAAGAGAAAAATAGAACAAGAAAAATAGTGACATCTATTTGATTGATTTTTTCAAACACAAGGTAAAGCAAATAAAACATAGAAAAATGATGACCTGGATAACCTGGAAGGATATATCTGAACAATGGCCATGAGAAGGGGCAAATAAAATCACATTATCTTCCAGAAAATGTTTTCAAGATAGGAGAGATAAAACTTGTTTGGGTTTCCATCCATGTAGAAAGAACAAAATAACATATAATTCCAGGGATTCCAAAGAGCTGTTCCCCAACAGAGGGCGCTGTTGGCCAAAGCGAAGATCCAGCAAAATTTTGGAATGCTGACAGAGTAATACTGACTCTAGTACAGGGGTGTCGAACTCGATTTCATTGAGGGCCACATCAGGGTTGTGTTTGACCTCGGGAGGCCAGGGTGGGGGTGGCCAACTCAACATCTCTCATGTTGGGGGCACCTTTGGGAGCCTGAAGGCTCTCCCAGCGAAAATGGGCTCCCAAGTTCTGTTTTTGGCCTCCTGTGACCCTCTGCCAACAAGAACAAAGCTCGGAAGGACTGCATGCGACCGTCCCGAGCTCCTTTTTCAGTGGCAGAGGCACCCCGGGCCAGTCCTTCGCTGTTTCTAGGGCAGCCCTGTGGGCCAGATCTAAGCACCCTGTGGACTGGATCCAGCCCCCGGGCCTTGACTTTGACACCCCTGCTCTAGTATATGCCACTAGGGAGAAAAATACAACCTACAAAGCTGGGAGCCAGATGTAAATTGATTTAAAAATCAATGTCTCAAATACCATGCAGTATTCTTTACTTAAAAGTGTTCTGAAGTATCAGAGAAAATACAAAAGGTCATAGACTGTAAATCATGACTAACTTTAGTTCATTTATTTATGAACATAATCTACAAATTATTTCGTGAGACTCAAAGCTGTAAATCTATCAATAGTCAAATCTCATTATGCACTCAATGGCGACAATGTAGTTTGAACCCTTTGCTCAAAAGAATATTTATTGCTATCCCTCCTTCATTATTTTTATAATAACTCAAGTACTTCTTTCTGCTCCTATCATGCCTGTCATGCATTCTATAAAACAGTATCAATCTTTGTGTGTGTGTGTGTGTGATTTATAAAGTGTATGTAAATGTAAAAGTGAAGGAAAAATCCAGTGGAAAATTCATGGAGGGTATATAATGACAAAACACAGCATGGGGCTTTTCTTTTACAAAAAGAAAGTCTTTTACAAAGACTTTATTTGCTTGGTTTGTTTCTGAACATCTTTTAATGACACATTCATTTAATGACAATGGCATATATCAGCCCTGGATAGATAACAAATCTAAATGGAGGTCATGGCCTCTGTAAGTCTTAATGGTCAGTGCTACAAAGCATTTCAAAGGGAAGAAGTATTTTTCCTTGGAACAACCCATGCAACTGTGCTCCTGAAAATACTGAGGGATAAGATTGTTTATTCATGAAAAGCAGGTTTCGATAGTGTGCGTGGATGCATTTTTAAACAGATTCAGGGAACGCACTTAGATTCTTGCCACTTCGGGTCTGCACCTGAGAGATTGACCTGTTAATCATAGTTAATCCAAATGTTCAAATTATGTTTGACTTCAGAATAGAATAGAATAGAATAGAATAGAATAGAATGGAATGGAATGGAATGGAATGGAATGGAATGGAATGGAATAGAATAGAATAGAATAGAATAGAATAGAATAGAATAGAATAGAATAGAATAGAATAGAATTCTTTATTGGCCAAGTGTGATTGGACACACAAGGAATTTGTCTTGGTGCATATGCTCTCAGTGTACATAAAATAGAAGATACGTTCATCAGGAATCATAAGGTACAACACTTAATGATAGTCATAGGTTACAAATAAGCAATCAGGAAACAATATCAATATAAATCGTAAGGATACCAGCAACAAGGTTATAGTCATATAGTCATGAGTGGGAGGAGATGGGTGATAGGAACGATGAGAAGATGAGAAGATTAATAGTAGTGCAGACTTAGTAAATAGTTTGACAGTGTTGAGGGAATTATTTGTTTAGCAGAATGATGGCGTTCGGGAAAAAACTGTTCTTGCATCTAGTTGTTCTGGTGTGCAATGCTCTATAGTGTCATTTTGAGGGTAGGAGTTGAAACAGTTTATGTCCAGGATGTGAGAGGTCTGTAAATATTTTCACAGTCCTCTTTTTAACTCGTGCAGTATACAGGTCCTCAATGGAAGGCAGGCTGGTAGTAATTGTTTTTTCTGCAGTTCTAATTATCCTCTGAAGTCTGTGTCTGTCTTGTTGGATTGCAGAACCAAACCAGACAGTTACAGAGGTGCAGATGACGGACTCAATGCAGAACTGGATCAGCAGCTCCTTGGGCAGTTTGATCTTTTAGAGTTGGCACAGAAAGAACATTCTTTGTTGTTGATGACGTTTTTGATGTTAGCTGTCCATTTTAGATCTTGCGATATGGTAGAACCTAGAAATTTGAAGGTCTCTACTGTTGATACTGTGTTGTCTAATATTGTGAGAGGTGGAAGTATGGAAACAGAGGATAATATGTTTTGCAAACCTGCCAGTAATAGAACACACTGGGGCTGTGAGCCTAGATGTCAGGATATCAAGCAACCTCAAAGTGAATCATTGAGAGAGCCAGTTTGGTCTAGTGGTTAAAGCTCCAGGCTACAAACCAGGAGACTATGAGTCCCACCTTAGGCCTGAAAGCCAGCTGGGTGACTTTGGGTCAGTTACTCTCTCTCAGTCCCTCAGGTCAGGCTGGGGCAACAAGCTGATCAGTCGATTCCTGATGCAACCAACGGATCAACACTCGGACATAAAATAAAATCCGAAATGAAAAGTGACCCTGTGCTTGTGGGAAAATGCTTAGCCAGAGAAAGGAAGCAAAGCGTGGAAGGAAGCATAGTGAATCCTTGAAGTTTTATGGATAGTCTGTTCTTTGCAGTGCTCACATAGGGAATGTATTGGAAAAACTGTAGGAACAAGCATATTCTCCTGATTAGAAAGCCATGGAATGAGACAAAATGTTCGCATTTGAAATTCCTTCCCTTCAGTGTTCCAATTCTCTCTGAAGTCACTTGAACATCTCACTAACCTACAACAGTCCTAAAAATGTAAGCAAATCTGGTCTTCAATGAATTCCTTTCAATATTGCTAAATTGAAAAAGCAGCTGAAAGGGAAGAGATGGAAAGAGATGTTACCACTAAATGCTTTCCAAGGAAGAGTTAAATGTTGTAACTTCTCTATAACCTTTATCTTACATTTCTGGTATAAATATTGTGTCAAGAGTCACCATCTCAACATCTGAAACTTTTGGAGGAGCAAGTGAATATTAAAACCAGTAAGTATAACAATCATATCTTGTACAACAGCAAAAGGAATGTTGATAACTAATTTATTTCTTTTTTTCCTTGTGAAGTTATCTGTGTCTTTCTTAGAATTTTAAAGATGAAAGGACTACCACCAGCTATAAAGGGAATTATATGGTTTATCTGATGTTTTTTTTTTTAGTTATTCTTCAGATAGTGAGAGAAAAGAATAAGGAGAGGGAGCTTTAATTAGCAGAGCACATAGATACATCTTTTACCATTTTTCCAGAGTTATTCAGAATAAATTGAGCGTAAAAGTTTAATAAATTATTATTATTAGAGTAATATGACTGTTGAATATATATGACATTGTTCTGATATTTCAATGTATTTATTGATCTGCAAGACATGCTTCAGTTCTTATTATTACTCTTATTCTTTTATTCTTATTCTTCTTTAATTAGAAGTTCATCCTATAGGTTCATTCATATGAATGAAATGAATGGATATAGATTCCCATTTGTAGTTGTTTCTAGAAAAGAGAAAAAGTATTTTCAAACAAAAGTGAAGGGGGGTTAGGTGAGATTTTATTGTTCCCTGGTTTTCCTCTGGGTAGCCTAAATATTTTTTTTTTCTATGTACAGTTATTCTTCTTATAAAACTAAAATGAATCAAAAGTTCTGTTGTCTTGTATAGATATCCAGGCTCAGATATGCATACATTACAGAAATATCACTGTTATCTTGATAAGAAGTAGAACTGACCCGAAGGAACATATCTATATATCTATATCTATATCTATATCTATATCTATATCTATATCTATATCTATATCTATATCTATATCTATATCTATATCTATATCTATCTATCTATCTATCTATCTATCTATCTATCTATCTATCTATCTATCTAAACCTTAGGATAATTTTTTTAATACTTACTTTTGAGTGCATTTTTTAGTTTCTATGAAAAATAAGGAAGCAAGTTTTTGGAATTATACAAAATGATCATTTTAGCAAGCAGCTGCAAAAGACTTTTATTTATACCTTGAACGGTAGCCATTAGAATGGTTGTGGTCATACAGCTTTTTAACAAGAAAAATTGTTTCATTATGTTATATGTAGCACAGTCATTAAGAAATCTATATCTTTTGTTAAACAGGCACAGGATGCAGGCATTAATTATTACAATATGCCTGATTCATGGATTTGCCTACTCAAAACTAATAAGAACAAAGAGAGCTACAAATTCAGAAGGCTTTATGAATATTGTAAGTTGCCTTTCACTATTGATGGAAAATTAATATGATGCTTGATTTTAAATGTGCTTCTCATATTTTTAAAGTTAGACTCATTATCTCCTGGGATTTCCAAATCAAATATCATTTATCAATTTACATGATTGATTTTCTTTCCCTATTTTTTTAAAGGATGTATTTAATATATGTAGCAATATATCCAACTCTGCTCTATTCTGATTGCTTCATTCAGTCTACATTTCATACATCAAAACAGCCAGTGGCTTAAGGAATTGTTCCAGTGATGGGCTTCAAGTAAGTTAACAACCGGTTCTCTGCCCTAATGATTTCTTCCAACAACCAATTTGCCAAACTGCTCAGAAAGTTAACAACTGGTTCTCTTGAAGTGGTGTGAACTGCCTGAATCCCACCACTGAGTTGTTCTATTTAGTTATCCAAAAGGTAAGGTAAGAGAGATGTGATACTCATTTCCATCTTCTGTTGAAAGCATGTTTAAAGGTCTTGGAAGTGTATCAAATGCACACATCTTCAAGATCCTTATGCCTTTCCTTCCCACTTTATGAATATAAATCAAGGCAACCTTACACTAAATAATCTAAAGCCAACTAAGCATTTCGCATAGACCTGATGAAAGCTGAATAAATGACATCAAATCTGTAGAAACATAGAATATAAAACATCACACTATATTTATCTCTTTATTCAAATGATCTTCTATGGATGATAGAGATTCAGGTCATTCTCATGATTTTCACCTAAGCCCAATTACTCCAGATTCGAGAAGGGTTTACAATGTGGGACAAAATAATATGTCCCCATCAATTGATCATCCATCTTCCCTCAGATCTTTCTAGTTAATATTTATTTTTAAAAAGATTCATAATATGCTATTGTTTCAATCATTAGTTTTATGACTCCTAAGGGAAAAAATACTATCTAGAAAATGAGGGGGAAACTAAAATATTTATAGTGTTTTATATTTATTATAAAACATTATAAAAGCCCTAAAAGAGAGAGAAGCAGAAGAATTGTGGGACAAAAGAATTTATCCTTGCAACTTGCTATCAGTTTCCTAAAACTTTATTTCTCTAATAATTGCTCAGTGCTCAGATGCAGATACATAAAGCATAATTCCAAAAGATGAGATTAGATAGTGCCACAAATTCTTTAAATTTGAATTGTTGGTTTATTTTTTACTCTGTTGCAGAATGAACTTATCATCCATAAAGGCTACCTAAGCGAGGAGTACAAAGTGATGACAGCAGATGGCTATATTCTTACCTTGAACAGAATTCCATCTGGCAGAAACTATCAAATGGATTTTGGTGAGATAAATTGATATAACATAGGGATAAGGTAGAAACATATAAGGAAAAAATGAAGCACATATCTGCGACTATCTTTATGAGTGAATAGATGAGAATTGTCCAGATAAATTGAATCCTAGTCCAACCTAATATATACTACATAGATAAATCACAATTTTCCCCACATTCCATTCTTTTGACGCATTTATTCCTAGTAAAACAAAATAATTTTAATATCTTAAGTAAAATATTATATTCTTTTTTCAGGTAGGAAACCTGTAGCATTTCTCCAGCATGGTTTGCTAGGAGATGGAAGCAACTGGATTATCAACTTCGCCCACAACAGTTTGGGTTTCATCCTCGCAGATGCTGGATATGATGTTTGGATTGGAAACAGCAGGGGAAATACTTGGTCCAGAAGTCACCAAAATCTGTCTGTGAATGAAGATGAATTTTGGGCTTTCAGGTATATTTTATTTTTTTATTTTTATTTTTTTTAATTTGATTTATATGCTGCCCTTCTCCGGAGACTCAGGGCGGCTTACAATGCGTTAAGCAATAGCCTTCATACTTTTGTATATTTATACAAAGTCAGCTTATTGCCCCCACAAACTGGGTCCTCATTTTACCTACCTTAGAAAGGAGGGAAGGCTGAGTCAGCCTTGAGCCTGGCGGGATTCGATCTTACTTTAATTGCAGACAGCTGGTGTTAAATTACAGAGCTCTGTCTGTTGAGCTATCCAGGCTCCTATTGTTGTCCTATTATTGTTGCAATCTTGGTATTTTGCAGCAGGGAAATGGAATGAAAAGAGAAAATAATTTCCATCTCATGCTATAAATAATTTAAGATCCAAAATAATTCAATGAGATCTGGTATTTGCTTCTAGGGATGAATCCATTTTTGTAATCCATATTGTATATTCAATATTGTAATGTTGGTACATGTTCAGTTCTACAAACAATTTCTTCAGAATTGTGGAATATGTTTCCATATGAAGCTAATATGGAATAGGCATTTTTGATACATTATCTAGAGGACAACTATTGTATATACTGTTCCCACTTTATTTCACTCACTATTTTGGTTTCCTTCAGAATCCCAATCAGATTGTTAAATTCATTCCTGAATTCAATTCTTTTGTCTTGTATCTTTCCCTAGCTTTGATGAAATGGCAAAGTATGATCTTCCAGCTGTCCTCAATTTCATTCTACAGAAAACTGGCGAAAAACAGTTGTACTATGTTGGCCACTCACAGGGTGCTACAATAGGTATGTAAATGAAGAAAAACTGATATGTAGTGTGGTACAACCATTTGTGTTACAGCAGTTGAGCTATGGAGGAATTTCATACTATGAGGAAAGAGAAAACAGGAGGGAGAAGATTAATATTAAAGTAGTATTACACTGGATTTGCACCTTGTTTGAAAGTTTTGATAGTTCTCATTTCATTCAGGTCAGAAATACAATTGTAAGCCCCACTAGTAGCATTCCTTTGAAGCTTTCATGAAAAGAACTGAAGCAGGGTACTCATATTTTTTTTCCTCATTGTGATATTATCTTCATTTTGCGACTGTATTGCTCCATTACCCCACGCTCCCTTGTCAAAGTTGGCCTGGGCTAGAGTTTCAAAGAACCTAAAAGAGGCCTATTGGGAAGAATACAGGCTGCTACTATTGGTGCTAAAAACAAAAAAGGGCCAAAGGGTTCAGGTGACACCTTTAACCTTCCAGATATTTTGCTTCCCCCTCCCTCCAAAAACTTTGCTATACCTTTCTTCAGTTCTGTCACTTTTATGTCACTGAATAGCAAAACTACCGATAATGATGGCACCAAAGAAGATTCTAGAAGTTGCTAGGCAGGAAAAAGGCAGAGGTGGGCTTCACATAATTTAACAACTGGTTAATTCAATTCACCCAGAATTGAAAATGTGAGTGCACCATTTGCGTACATGCGCGCTGTGTTAAAAATATGGCGATTATATAGGATGGGATAGTGCTGGGGTGGTGGTGGCTGGGCCCAGCCACTGGCCATAACTACCAATTCGCCCGAACCGGTCTGAACTGGCTGAATCTCTGGAAAAAAGGTTATATAAGCTATTCAGCATCCGTATGAGGAAGCTAGGATAATCTCCCTGAGATAGAAGAAAGTCTGCCAAAAGATAAGGTGTGAGGTGAGGTGAATTTAGCCAGCCAATCAGAATTGCTGATGGAATATATGAAGTGTATTAATAATACCTGTTATGAGGTGAAGCAGTGCGCTTGCTTAGAGATGTTAGTCCTGAGTATAAATTCTTTACCTCTGCTCAGAAATAAAGTTTTTAAAATGTTCCTACCCATTTAGTGTGATTATTGGCTAACCCACAAGTGAAGCAAACTGAGCCAACAGTAACTTTTACACTAGGAAAATTAGGCTTCTATCACCCTCCCCCCAAATATAAAAGCTTTACAACTGGATCAAAAATAGTTTGTGTAAAGAGAACCATTTTAAAGACTTTTAATTTGAAAGCATTACAATAAAGAAAGTGTTTTGGTTTGGTTATTTTTTTAGTTAAAACTTTCCATTATCAAGAGTCAATTCAAATGTTTCCTTTGAATGAATGTGCCCATGAATTACCCTTGTCCACCATTCAGTAACATGAATGGTCATTACCTTTCTTGCTATCATGTACCAGATATATGTGGGGACAGCTCCTCCATATAAAAAAGGATCTAAGAGAGATCTTGCCTAATCAGATCCCTTTTTACACAGATGAGGACAACTTGCCATTCATGCTATGGATGAGGACAACTGACGATAATAAATCTCAAATGCATATTTCTTAGGGCAGCATGAAGCTGATATAGTATAGTATGGAAGAACATTGAGGGGTGTCTGAGATATATTGGTCTAAAAAAGCAAGATGATAGTTACAGTCAGAGAGTGGCACTTACTATCTGTATTTATTTTAATACTCACCTACGGATGTCCTTGGCATTTGTTCAGCCTTGTGTCTCATTCTATGAGTTCATTTGGTGCCTGGAATAAACTGAGTATTCTACAAGAGAATTTGTACATAAGATGTTTCAAACAATGTTTGAAAATTAAAAGAAAGTTTGTGCAGGAGATGAGCAGGCTCAGCTGAAAGGTCTGAGTTTGCAATCATCCCAAAGGCGCTTTTTCAAGAGGCAACTGAACTTTCTGGTTTTCCTTTGAAGACATTTCGCTTCTCATCCAAGAAGATGAAGAAACTTCCTGGATGAGAAGCGAAACGTCTTCAAAAAAACCCAGAAAGTCTAGTTGCCTCTTGGGAAAGTGCCTTTGGGACAACCATGACCTGGATGATTGAGAATCTCCATAGACAGTCAGTTTGCAATCCTTTGTAGCCACAGCAGACTCAAGTCCAACTCCTGTGAATTCTGTTGACTTTTATCTAGCACCCATTTAGTTTTGATCTTTAGTTGGCCAGATTCTTGTCTTATAAGAATTATTTTTTAAAAAGTCTTTTGTGCTTTGAATTCAGTGTGTAGTCCTGGTTCTTTGCATCAGTTTGTCAGGTGCAAAATCTTTACAATAGTCTATATTGTAGATAGAGCTTCTTTGTTCAGAACGTCACTGCTTCTCTCTCTCTCTCTCTCTCTGTGTGTGTCTCTCTCTCTGTCTCTCTGTCTCTCTGTGTGTGTCTCTCTCTCTGTCTCTTTCTCTCTCTCTCTCTCTCTCTCTCTCTCTCCATCTCTTCCTCTCCCTCCCGCCCTCTCTGTGTATGTTATGTGAGCACTGTGTCAGAAAAATGTAGTCATACAAAAGGGCATCCATAAAATCCTACTAAGTATTAAAATAGATATGCCCAATATATTGAAATGTTACTGTGCAAACTAAACAGGATGGGAAGGAAGGTGGTGAATTTTATTCCTTCTTTAAAAAATTTTTTTTTTCCCTTCTTGAATTTTTCTCAGGATTTATAGCATTCTCAATGATGCCAGAATTGGCTCAGAAGATCAAGATGTTTTTTGCCTTAGGCCCTGTGACTAGACTTAAGTATGCCAAAAGCCCTTTAATAAAACTTATTCATCTGCCAGAGAGGTTCCTTTGGGTAAGTTCATATTTTATTCCAATTCCTGTTCATCCAAAGAGTCATTAAAGGACATATCCTTAATTTAAAATTTTCACTAGGTTTTAGTAGTCTTTTTTCTTTATGTAGAGGCATCACAGACTATGGTCAGCAAACTGAAAATAGAAGTCACATAGAATTTCACAATCAAAAGGATATCCTTTTATACATGACACGCAAACACAATCTTAATCAGGATTGCCACCTTGATTTTTCTGACTACCAGAATAGATGCCCCTGTCTATGTGGCATACAACCACAGTGGCAGGTCTGGCTAAGAGGGCCTTTGCCCAATTTTGACTGGGATGATAATTCCACCAGTTCTTCCTCATGGTTATACAAGCCTTATTCACCTCTGTGATGTATTGCTGCAATGAGCTGCACATGGACCTGACCTTGAAGACTGTCAGCATGCTGCAGTTGCTCTAAAATTTAACAACATGGGCAATTATATGTGCACCATGATATGCTTAGGTAACACCATTACCTCATGAACTCTGATTTAGAGTAGGCTTCCAGGTACAATTCAAGAAACTGGTTATCACCTCTAAAGCTTTATATGACACAAGACCAGAGTGTTTATTAAAGATGCTTGTCACAAGCTTGATTTGGACTTGTCTGCAGCTGTGTGTAGGCATCAACGCATATGACTACACTACACTTCATCTACACTATGAAGGGGTTGATCGGAAAGCGTAGATTGCAAACGGCTAGAGACAGACTGACATGCCCACCGGGGTGGGTTCTACTTACCTTAATACCGGTTCGCAACAGGACCGCTCATGCACATGCGCAGAAGCTTCTGCGCATGCACAGATCACCCATGATGATGTCGTGGTGGGTGGGCGGAGCCTCCCACTGGTTTTACCACTATAGAACTGGACCGAACCTGGAGCAACCCACCACTGATGCGCACCTCCCAAATCTCAACGACAGGTTGTGCGGAGATGCCCATCCTGCATGTTGATTGGTTGATCTGACTTCCTGTTGGTACTTTGTTGTTTGAGCGCTCCCTAGCCAGAACATTAAAATTAACAAGCCGTGGTGGTGCAGTGGTTAGAATGCAGTACTGCAGACTACTTCAGTTGACAGCCGGCTGCCAGCAGTTCGGCAGTTCAGTTCTCACTGGCTCAAGGTTGACTTAGCCTTCCATCCTTCCGAGGCCAGTAAAATGAGGACCCAGATTGTTGGGGGCAATATGCTGACTCTGTAAACCACTTAGAGAGGGCTGTAAAGCACTGTGAAGTGGTATATAAGTGCTATTACTATTTGCAGAAGTATACATGCAATAGCTATGCAATCATCTCCAAACAAAAGATGCATATGTTCCCTGACATACAAGTGATGTAGAAGTCTAATGCAGCCTTTGGGAAGTTGTGCAATGAATCTAAGGCCAGAATAGATCTTTGCGTTTTATTTTTGTTAATTATTATTTGAATGTTCTATTAGCTTCCAAGAACAACTCCAGCAAACTGGTGACCATATACTGTACATTGATTATATTAAACAAATAATGAATAAGAGTGTTATCATGTGATGCTTTCTGGAGAAATAGCCCTTTGAATGTAATACAATTCCTGAATGGACTAGTATAATGTTAATAAGGTGGCTGAATTACTTTGGGCCAGGCATTCTGTATCAACCCAACTCACCTCACGGGATTGTTGGTGTGGAGCAAATACAGATACTCCTCTACTTACAACAGTTCATTTAGTGACTGTTTGAAATTACAATGACACTGAAAAAAAAGTGTCGTTGTAACCATTTTTCATAGTTATGACCTTTCCAGCAGTGGTGAAATCCAGCAGGTTCTGACAGGTTCTGGAGAACTGGTGGCAGAAATTTTGAGCAGTTCGGAGAACCGGTAGTGGAAATTTTGAGTAATTTGGAGAACTGGCAAATACCACCTCAGGCTGGCCCCAGAGTGGGGAGGGAATGGAGATTTTGCAATAGCCTTCCCCCAGGAGTGGGGAGGGAATGGGGATTTTGTAGTATCCTTCCCCTGGAGTGGGGTGGGACTGGAAAGTTTGCAGTATCCTTCCCCTGCCACGCCCACCAAGCTACACCATGCCCACCAACCCACACCCACAGAACCAGTAGTAAAAAAATTTGGATTTCACCACTGCTTTCCAGCATCCCCATAATCAGGTGATCAAAATTCAGATGCTTGGCAACTGGTTCATATTTATGACGGTTGCTGTGTTCCGGGGTGATATGATCACCTTTTGCGACCTTCTGACGAGCAAAGTCAATGGGAAAACTGGATTCACTAAACAGCTGGGTTACTAACTAATCTACTCCCATGATTCACTGAATGAATCTGTAGCAAGAAAGATCGTAGAATGGGGCAAAATTCACTTAACAAGAGAAATGTTGGGCTCCATTGTTGTCATGTGGGGAGGACTACCTGTAGAAGGAGGAAGGAATATTAACTAAGTTTGCTGACTTGAGCTATTTATAAAAGTTAATAAAAGTGGGATAAAGACAAATAAAATAAATAAAATAAATATTTATTGCTTCAGGTATCACGCAAACTATTTGAAATACTCATGTTCTTGATTAATCAAAATATTCAAAATCACATTCTGGTTCTACATCATATCCTGTGTATTATTTACCTATGCCTTTCCACATAGAGAGAAACTTTCCTTTTCACCTAATGCTAAGTATCATCCATTAAAACTGGTGCCTATTTACGTTTTCTGCCCTTCTATTCACATAATTCCTTTACTGTAACCATGTACTAATAGCAGAAGTCATGAAGAATGTTCAGACATGAAAAGAACTACATATTACTTCATCTGGCAGATTTTTTAATTTAATTTTTATTGGTATTTTGTAGACTATGTTTGGCAAAAGAGAATTCCTTCCCCAGAAGTGGCTAGTTAAAAAGGCTCTTGCTACTTTCTGCAGCCGGCGTCCATTCACTAGTGTTTGTGGAAACATCTTTTTCTATCTTGGTGGTGATAACAGGAGAAATATAAATATGGTGAGTATTGCTGCTTGCAACCTTTGCTCAAAAAATACCATAGATGCACATTTATTTAACCAAAACCATGTTAAAATATACCTTAATTTAAATAACTTCAATTTTGTTTTTTAACTGTATCCACCAGATGTAATGTAGACATAAACAAGATGAAGAAAGAATAATTAATAAGTTATGCAAGGATAATAGATCTAAGTACATTTCAAATCATTTTAAAGACTATGATATCCATTGAGTAGGGCCTAATTAGGTACTGGTTTTTATACTTCTGAAATATTTAATGTCATTTTCAGCTAAAACTTTGAAGAACATTTATTTAGAAATGTGTTTTGAGTCATTTCGAGGAGACTAAAATTTCCTTTCTTCTTCCCTCCCTTTAGAGCCGAATAAACATATATGTGGCCCGAACACCAGCTGGAACATCAGTACAAACTATATTGCACTGGAGCCAGGTATCTTTGCTTATTGCAATATTATTGCTGGTTAAGAAATGATACTTTAGAACAGGGGTCCCCAACCTGTGGGTCATGGCCCTCTACCAGGCTGTGGTCTATTCGCAATTGTCCCATGTGAGCAGTAGTGGGTTCCTCCTGGTTCGGCCCAGTTCCGCTGAGCCGGTAGCGGTGACGATATGATGTCACCAAACCGGTTCTGCTGCCCCCCACCCCCCCGCCCCGCCGCGTTATTCTTACCTTTTATTTGGCCCCATCCCCAATCTATTGCTGCCTCCTGAGTCCCAGCTGATGGCTAGAGGGAAAAAAAACTGTTTAAACTCTTGCCGTGGGGCTTCAAAGGGCCGCCCTACAGCTGATCAGTGTTAAAAGAAAACAAATGAGTAGATCAGTGCCTGCAAAAATAAATGGGTAGACCAGTGCCTGCAAAAATACATGAGTAGACCACTGCCTGCAAAAATAAATGGGTAGACCGGTACAGCTCTGCAAGCAGTTAAAAGCCTGGTAGACCTGTATTTCTGCTAAATCCTAAATAATTGTCACATGACCATCAAGCCACGCCCACAGAACCGGTAATAAAAAAATTTAGAACCCACTCCTGCATGTAAATGGTAGGCGCCGGCACTCACAGCCCTACTCTCACAAATAAATTTGCACAGACCTGCTCCTCACACAAAACCATTTCCCCTTCCCCACCCGCACTGGGCCACCAACCCGGAAAGGTTGGAGAATGCTGTTTTAGAATGGCATTACCCATTTGTGCAATTGAGGCATCATCTATGGCAGGGGTGTCAAACTTGTGTTGTCATGGCATCATCATGTGATGTATTGTGACTTTTTTCCCCTTTGCTACACCACGCTACATAGGCGTGGTCAGCGTGTGACGCATCCCGGCCCGGGGCCCGCGAGTTTGACAATCCTGATCTATGGCCGTATTTTTTTTTATTGGTTTTACCACAACAACACAACACAACACAACATACAAAACACAAACACATGATATGTGTTTCTTTTTACATATCAGTTTCGTTCCTCTTACTTTCTACTATATACATTCCCCATTTTTCCCATCCTTTATTATCATTATCTTTATCGTCCCTTTATTTTTAATTTTCTTCATTTACAATATTTTGCACATTAAGTGGTATGATTGGCTCGAGATTAGGGAAAGTAAATGTGAATAAACAATGGAGAGAAGAAGGTGACAAATGTGCAAAATATGGCTGTATTTTTTAAATGTGGCAACCTTAAAATGTGCAAACTTGGCAACTTTAACATCTCAGAATTCCTCAGGCTAGCAGGGAGTTGAAGTCCCCACATCGTAAAAGTTCCCAAGTCTGAAAACACAGATCTATAGTAACAATAACAAAAGGACATAGGCAAATATGATCTTGTATTTTTAAATAAGTAATTACTTATTTATTTATTTTTGAGGCTGGTTGAGGGGGGGAGCTTAAACTTTAAAAGTAAGAACAGTAAAATTATTTCAAGAGGGAAATCATTGCTTTTCACTTTCACACAAGTTATGAATCAAGGCATTATATGCCTTGACTCTGGAGATTCTCAGTCATCCAGTCATCTCAGTGTCCCAAAGGTGCTTTTTTTTCAGGAGGCAATTGGACTTTTTGTTTTTTGTTTGAAGACGTTTCGCTTCTCATTCAAGAAGCTTCTTCAGCTCTGACTGGATGGTAGGGAATGGGAGGATTTCTATTTCTTGCAGACAGCTGGTCATTTGCATTCTTTTAGAGAGTTGTTGAGGCCACTTGGAGGTTTATCTGTGTCCTCAGGGTCACCTGAGTAGTGCAAATGGGTATGGAACCCACTGCCTTGGTGGCGCAGCGGCTAAAGTGCTGTTAAAGTGCTGCCAACTGCCTGCAATTACTGTGAGTTCAAATCTCACCAGGCTCAAGGTTGACTCAGCCTTCCATCCTTTCGAGTAGGTAAAATGAGGACCCAGATTGTGAGGGCAATAAGCTGACTTTGTGTAAAAAGAACACCACTTGGGGGGCTGAAAGCCCTACTAAGCAGGTATATACAAAAGTATGACAGCTATTGCTTAACACATTGTAAGCCGCCCTGAGCCTCCGGAGAAGGGCGGCATATAAATCAAACCAATAAATAAAATAAATAAATAAACCTTCTTGGAACTGCTGAAAGGACTGTGTTGTAGATTGGAGATAGATGATGTTGTATCCTCCCCTTCTGTTGAGAGAGGGCTGTTCAATTTTGACATAGATGGCCTCTTTGACCCCTCTTTCAAATCAATGATCCCCTCTGTCCAAAATATGGATTTTGTTGTCTTCAAAAGAGTGGCCTGTTCCTTTTAAATGCAGATGGACTGCTGAATCCAGCCCTGATGTGTTTGTTCTCCTATGTTGAGCCATGCCTTATATTATACATTATATATCTTATTTTTCTTTGATGAAATACGCAAGATCTCCGACCTCCGAGTGTTTCGTTGCGCACTGAAGACCCTGTTGTTCCGCCAGGCAGGGCTATCAACTTAATAATTTTAATTGGGGTATTTTAAATGTTTGGGGTTTTAAATCGGCCAAATCTATGTAATTATTTTAATTTTTAATTATTGTTGTGTGTTGTGTTTTTAAATTGGCTGTACACCGCCCTGAGTCCTTCGGGAGAAGGGCGGTATAGAAATAAAATTATTTATTTATTTTATTTATTTATGAAAGAACACCAAAAGCCTATGCTTTCTCTGAGAGGTTTTTTTCCTGGTGAGACCAGTCTATCAGGGCAACCTGGTCTACCCAATTATGAGACGGAGCATACTGCTTCTGTTTTTGCCTTTCAGCCCCAATCCGGGAGCCTTCGCAGGCAGTTGCTTTCACGATAAAACTATTTTTGTGTTGAATTTTATGTTTACCAACAAAGAAATAAGGGGATTCTCTCTAAGAGTTTCATATTTATAAATAGACAAACTGAGGGGGAAGAGCCTTCCAACAGACAGTATAAGCAGTAGCACTATTTCAGATTTGCAAAATATTCTTGTACCCCAAGCTGTTTTAAAGCTGGGTGGAAAGCAGTCAAGAAACATAATGAGCAAAAATTCATGCATTGCCCTTCATATCAGACTTATATGAATCTCGGACTAATGCTATCAGGCAGGAACATCCTCAGGAAGGTGTCAAAAGAGTCAAGACTGAATGTGCAGACCCACTCCTTACATGTATCACATACAACACATATAAAACAAAGAAAGCCTTTATTGTATAGTTGTGGTCAACCTCATGACATTTTGGAAATCACCACCTCCTTGCTTTCAGGTGATTTCCCCCCCCCCTAAGGTTGGTTCTTGGTGGACAGCTGGAACTGGAGGGCTAGACCAGGGGTGGGTTATACTTACCTTTACTACCAGTTTGCAACGGGGCCGCGCACACACGTTTGCTTCGCTCGCGTGTGCTTTGGCGCATGCACAGAAGCTTCCTTGGTGGGCGGAGCCTCCTGCCGGTTTTACTACCGGTTCTATAGAACTGGTCTGAACCAGGGGCAACCCACCACTGGGCTAGACATTTTTGCATATGACTTGAAGGAAGAATTTTAGTCAAACAAGAAGTTTCAATTGAAAGAGCTAATAATTCAACTTTGCATTTTGATGGAGGTCCAATTGAATTGAGTAAATCAACTTTTAAAGCAAGCTGGTTCTGTAACTCTAGGTCAAATTCTAGTTGAATCAGATTTTTATATTGCAATAATACCTGTCTCCTCAAAAATAGTAGAATAGTAGAATGAGATTACTAGGCAAATGTGTTGAATTTCTCATGAACATAAAGTTTGGGTGTGTTCAGATCTACTCTTCTACTGCCAGGGTTTTTAGACCCATTATAACTTCAACATTCAATAGGCAACAGTACCTGTATGACTGCAATTAATCATTACTAATTCATTAATAGTGTATTTCATTTCATCCCTTGCTTTATTGCTAGATTTTTCGTTGTGGATTATTCAAGGGTTTTGACTGGGGTGATGAGAGGAAGAATAAAAAGAAGCACAATCAGGTATGGCAATATTTGTTTATTTATAGGCACAAATTTTGAAAAAAATTAAAGCAAAGAAAATGTATGTGGGGAGAAATAATTCATAGACACCTGGTACCTTTGACTATCTCACCCAATCTGATTCAACCCATCCGAGGTGCCTTTCCCTGAGAAACTATTAGTAGGATCCCAATTCCAGGAAGTAAGAGGGAAGTGTTATTTTTCTCCGATGGCCATCATCTTCTGAAATAGCTTCCTCATGGAGACAAGATGTTCTCCAATATTAATAGCCTTCAGATTGCTAGTTGAAGCCAAGTTATTCCAGAGAATTTGGAGATGAATCACAACTACATCAGGAATGTTGTTTTTAACTGAGTTTTAATTTTTCATGAACACTTGTCTATTGTCGATTCATTGTAATGAATCTAACTTTCTGGGTATAATCAGATAGTCCTATCTGTAAGGGTAAGGTGGAGATGGAATCCTGATGGTCCCAGCAGCAATAAGAAACTGTTAGCGAAGCTCTGCTTCAAAATCAGAAGCATGGGATTGACATGGGATTGACAGCTGAAGTCCCCTGCAGGGGGACCATCGGGCATGGAATTGACAGCTGAAGTCCCCTGCAGAGATATGTCAAGCAAAATTTCTCCCAGCTCTTTTTTTCCCCCATCAAGTATTTCACCAAAATGTTCATATCAAGCTGGGCAGTCTAAGAGGCAATTATATTTCTTCTCTGAGCCAATAATGCTCAAGATATACTTGCAGTTGAAAATATCTAGTACTCAGAATCAGAACTTTCTGAATAGCTCTGTTCTACTTCTTGAATTAGAACAATAACCACACAACCCAATTTACATAAAGAATTCAAGAATAACTTTTACACATCAGTAATTATACAACTCTATAGGAATGAATTCCATTCCTCCATTACTTCATACTCTGCTTGGCAAATGCAATTTCTTTCCCTTCCTTTATTTTGCTCTGCCATCCACATAAAAAAAGCCAAATATATTTTAAAGCCCAAAGATATCCACACAATTCAATAACCTTATTTAAGTTTCTCCTCCTCCTCTCTGAATTCTTGAGTCTTGTTGATTTTTCCTGTACTTCATCTGGGGGTAGCCACAATCCAAATTCACACAGCTGTGCGTTACTTTATCCAGTCACAGTTTCTTCTCTCAACTGTCAAACAGAGAATGTTCTTCCTACTAGGCATACGCCTCACCTTCTTGCTGGTGAAGATTAGTGTCAATCTTTCCAGCTAATATATAGGTTGCTTTCCTTCAAGGGTGGATTCACCTCTCTTGAACCCAAGCTACAAGCAGGCACTCCCAGAAATTGAGGAAAGCTTTGTGTATTCTCCCTTTAACTCTTACATACAAGCAAGTGAGCAATTTTGCCTTGTGTTTAATAGAAACGTTGTCTAGCTGCTCTTTATTATCTTTGTCTTCCTCTTACCTCAACATTTTATCTTTTTTCTCCTCATCTCAAGTTATGTTCTTGTCTGACTTTAAATCTTTTACTTTTGTTCTTGTTGTTGTTGTTTCCTCCCATTCCGAGGTGGGTTATAGCAGGTTCTGACCAGTTCTGGAGAACCGGTAGCGGAAATTTTGAGTAGTTCGGAGAACCGGTAAATACCACCTCTGACTGGCCTTGCCCCCATCTATTCTCTGCCTCCTGAGTCCCAGCTGAAGGGGAGGGAATGGAGATTTTACAGTATCCTTCTCCTGCCACGCCCACCAAGCCACACCCACAGAGCCAGAAGTAAAAAAAATTGAAACCCATCACTGCTCCCATTGTTATATTCTTTGTCTAGGCCATTCCTTCCACACCCGTTTCCTCTCTGAGTCAAATGTCTCTTACTCAGTGGAGTCCTCCAAGAATTCTCTAGCTAGCATTTAGCTGGGGAATTCTGGGAGTCAAAGTTCACATATCTTAACACTGCCAAGTTTCAGAAACACTGCTCCAGAGGAGCCATTTTTCTGTCCTAAGGAGATCAATTCTATCCTTGCAGGATGGTCTGTGTCTGCTAAGAAGCTCTTTATCTCATCTCTCTTTCACTACATTATTTCACTGTTGTTTACAACTTCTTTATCATATCCTGCTAATTACAAAACCTGGATTCCTATTCCTTGCGATAGCAAACCTTACAAAGTTGCATCAGCTTTACTCATTTCTTCAAATTATCTGCAAGTTTCTGGATTATACTAGCCACGGTGACGCAGTGATTAGAGTTCAGTACTGCAGGCTACTTCTGCTGACTGCTGGCTGCCTGCAATTTGGCAGTTTAAATCTCACCACGCTCAAGGTTGACTCAGTCTTCCAACCTTCTGAAGTGGGTAAAATGAGGAGTCTGACTCTGTAAACTGCTTAGAGAGGGCTGTAAAGTGGTATATAAGTGCTATTGCTATTGAAAATAATTTGCACAGTAAAGGCACTTAAGGACTGAGCCCAATGGATGTCCCTATGTCACTATGGTATATACATTTCATGCATGCACAACATAATAAGGAGAGAGCCTTGGTGGCACCGCAGACTAAAGTGCTGTTAAATAGCACCAGCTGCCTGCAATTACTGCAAGTTCAAATACACCAGGCTCAAGGTTGACTCAGCCTTCCATCCTTTTGAGGTAGGTAAAATGAGGACCCGGTTTGTGGGGGCAATAAGCTGACTTTGTATAAAAATGAACCCCGCTTAGTAGGCCGAAAGCCCTACTAAGCAGGTATATACAAAAGTATGAAGGCTATTGCTTAACGCATTGTAAGCCGCCCTGAATCTCCGGAGAAGGGGGGCATATAAATCGAACCAATAAATAAATAAACAATAAATAAATAAGCCATGATAAAATTATAATCAGGACATTTAGTTTTGACATGACAACATGATTCCTCAGCACCTTGCTCACAGCTGATTATTTTTGTTATGTTAAAATTTTCAGATGACAATCAGAATGGCACATGTCCTGAAAGCAAACAAACACATTCTATCAGGATTTTTTAATTTTATTCTGACCATATCTAAAACTCTTAGAATATATATAAGAATGGAATTAGGATGGGCCTTCATGAGAGAACATCCCATTTTGAGGTCAGGACACTTTACATGCACTCCCTGTTACAAGCCATGCATGGCTTATAACACTCCCAATATTTAGTAAAGAATTAGTAAAACCTAAAAGTCCTATGAGGGGAAGAAGCAATGTAAAAGGGGAAGCAGTAATAATCATAAATCCAAAAGGACTTAAGCTCTTACTATCTGAGTGATCAATTGTCCCACTGTGAATCTGATAGTTCAGGAGTGTCAAACTCGTGGCCCATGGGCCAGATGCATCACATGTTAGCCCCGCCCTCGCCCAGTTTAGCGAAGGAGGGGGGAAGTCCCAACATGTCACGTGATGATGCTGTGACGATGCAAGTTTGACAGCCCTGTGATAGTTGGTTTAGATCAGCAGGGGAAGCTTTCGGAAAATCCCTCTTGCTGCTTGGCTATGTTGTGGTTGCCCTAGGAAAGGGTGTTGCCCCTCCCACTTTCAAATATTTAAGAAAATGACAAAAGTGCTCCATCTACTTGATCTACTTGATCTACTTGATTTACTCCATCAAGCGTTTAATTATTTCTTAAAATCATTTTAATGATCTTGATTTTCATTGCATTCATTTTATTGTTGTTTTCGTGTTCTCCCTAAATAATAATACAAATTTGTTTTATTTATTAATGTTTGTAAACCTTCGAAGAACTATAAAGAATTCATTTTAATATACTAACTCTGCTTCCATTTATATGTTTTAATTTTTTTTTAAAAAAAAGTCAGTTGCTTTAATTAATTTTTGTATTGTTTTATGTATTTATATATTTTCTAGCCTACTCCTCCATTATATAAAGTGAAAGATATGACAGTTCCAACTGTGGTATGGACCGGAGGAAAAGATTTACTTTCAGATCCAAAAGATATTGCTATTTTATTGCCTCAAATCAAACACCTTGTTTCCCATAAATCCATTCCAGACTGGGCACACCTCGATTTCATCTGGGGTCTGGATGCACCCCAACGCATGTATAATGAAATAATTGCTCTGATGAAGAAGTATGCATAATCTCTTCCAAAACAAAACAAAACAAAATGGATAACTGGAGCATAATGATCTTCACTGTAATTCTCCCCGTGTTTGTCACCTATCGCATCATCCCTTGATTTAATGTGCTATTTGTAGTTTTGGCTGCAGTGACAGATCTCTGTAATACACATTGGATAATGTTAGTTTTTTAAAATATATATTTTCCATTTCAAACATTGAAATTGCAATCAAAATTGCTCCCCACTCATACAGTACAATTTAAATCAGAATCATTTTCCCTTTTTGAATTCAGTTGAGTTGAAGACAAATATCGTGTTTTCCCAAAAATAAGACCCTGTCTTACATTTTTTAATAATAAAATAAGGCCAAACGAAATAAGCATTTGGCCTTATTTTCAGGGAGGTCTTATTATTTTGGGGCGCATGGAGCAAGATGAGGCACCTCTTGCCATCTTACCTGATTTCCAGATCTGTGTTTAAATACTTTTGGGGAGGGCTTATTTTTGGAGGGAGGCTTATTTTAGCGCATGCATTCAAAAGCCCGATTGGGCTTATTATCAGGGGATGTCTTATTTTTGGGGAAACAGGATACACTTTTGGAACAGTATTATCAGGAAAAGAGGGGGAGGGGAAAGGTAATACAAACAGTTGTCAACTTACAATAAGGCAGTAACTATATTGAAGTCTGCTATATAGTGCAATATTAATGCAATATTGGTTTTCAATTGAATTGTATAGAATGTGAAGGATGTATGTTTGTGTTTTATTTTTATAATTATATTGTTACACTGCAGATGGCATTTAATTTCATTGTACGAAGTGCAATAACAATAAACTAAACTAAACTAAACAAGAGTAACGGAGCCTGCCTAGGACAGTTGTAAGTCATAATGGTTGTTAAAGTAGGTTATCATCTAACCGACTTGAATTTACAAGAGGTTTTTTTTTTTGTGTGTGGCTATCATCAAGTGAGCCTTGTGGTTGTTAAGCAAAGTCATTGTTCATTATGGGGCACTTTTGCTGAAAACTGGAAGTAAATGCCGTTTTTCAGCAAAAACATCACAATTTACAGTCATGTGAGTGTAAGATGCTGCAAACAGCTGTAACACAATTAGTCTCATGCCTGGGGGGGGGCACTGAAACTGCAGAACCAGTTTGTAAGTACTTGGGAAGGGGTCCGTTGTAAATTCGAGTGGTTGCTAAGTGACCGGTCGTAAATCAATTACCTTGTAGCAAACAAGATTAGAGAAAGAATATTTGCTGTTTTTGTAATTTAGCCCTGCCAGACTGATTTGCTGAATCTTTCAATGGTCACTTTCTGTTGCAGAAACTTAATTTTCTTAGGCAGGATTAAGTAAAGGCTTACAAAGACTGCGTACTCAGTGGCTGTTTTTGCACAATTTAAACAACAAACTAACCAAGCCAATTGGCATCAGAATGTTGCCCAACTCGCTTCAACTCAATGCATCATGCTGTTCTGACCTAGGCTTCCCCAAATCACAAAACAGACTCTTTGTCCCGCCCCCCTCAAAAAAAAGCCCCTTTTTATTTGGCTAATGTGAATTCCTATCATTCACATCCAGCAAAGTCCTGGCAAAAAGTCTTTCAAGGATGAATTGCAACCACAGACCTTATCAGTTCTTGGGTAGTTGCCAGGCCAATAGCTTCCAGGTGCAACGCTGTACAACAAAATACTTGGCAAGGAGTCTCTGGGAGGCACTAACCCGGATAAGCAAATCTTCACACTAATAAACGAACTAATTGTCTCCTGCAAACATCACTTCCCTTTCGCTACTATTTATTTCCTATGGGAGAGGCCATTCAGCATTCCCTTTACTTCCGAGTCGACCCTTGTTCCTTAATTGTTCCCTTCTCCTGACAGCTCTGTGCATGCTCACATCGGGAACAGGCTCCAGCTGTTCTTCTGCCCCACTTATCTCCGACTCCGAAGGTAGCTGATAACTGTCGGATGGCCCTGGCCCCATCTCTGCCTCCGACACAGAGCACACATCAGACTCCAAGACTGGCCCATGTTCTTCCCCAACCTCTTCACTGTCCGAGTCTGCTGCCAGCTCTGCTGGCCGCTGGCGGGCCACAACATATGCAAATTCAAAGCCTAGTGTCAATGCAATAAGTTATGGGTAAGCCTACCACACAAATACAGTCTATATTCACACATATGTATCACTCAGCATAGGTAAAACAATAACAACAACAACAACAACATGCTGCTCCCATTTATTTGTTTGGGCACATAGTAAAATATATCCTGTATATGCATCAGTATGCTGCATGTGTGTCTTGTTGGCAGGATGCAGGCAACAACAGGTTGGGTTGCAAGTTAATCATTAACTCTAACCCTGCTTATATCAATTGTGTCCTAGACACCTCTAGATTAGATTACTGAAACATGCTCTATCTGGGGCTGCCTTTGAAGAGAATCTGAAAGCTTCAGCAGGTAGAGATTGCAGCAGTTAAGAGCAGTCCTAGAAAAACACATGTTACTCATCTGCTCCCTGAGCTACACTGATTGCCAATTTGTTTCCAGGTCTAATTCAAGGTGTTGGCTTTAACCTGTAAAGTTCTTCATGACCTAGGACTATCCAGAGGACGGCCTCTCCCTGTTACATCAGCCGCATTATATCTGGGAGAGAAGGCAGGCTGCTAGGGATCTTGCATTTGGTGGGTCTTTGCGGTGGCAGTCACCTTATGGAACATTCTTCCTCCTGAAACCAGTTTAGCAATATCCATTTTGGCATTTCAAAAGTCCTTCAAGATGTGATTATGTCATTAGGCCCGAGGATTCCAGGAAACCAGAGACATGCTTAGATGGCTCCATTAAGGTGGCCATTGTTACCCTCTCTTTGCCTACGTTTATTTGTTTTTGTAATATTTATCTTTTAATGTGGATTGTTATGTCTTGATTGTTTTGATATCTGCTGCTTTATTTGATTGTTGTGCACCACTCAGAATAGTTTTTGTGAGACAGGCGATTCGGCAGATAATAATAGAATTACCAAGGTTAAATCCACAGTCCTACCAACACTGGAAGAACAAGCTATTGCATATACTCACATACTAGGGATAATGAGACAGATGGCATATAAATTTAATAAAGTGATAAATATAAACAGAGAGTGAATCTCATGCCCACTAGCACTGATGCTGTTACCTAGTTGAATAATGAAGTGTTTGCAAGCAAACAACCAAGAAAGCATCATGGACTCCACAAACTATTCTACTTCTCCCATGCTCAGTTTCACCTTAACAGTTAACAAGAAAAGATTTATTTGACAGACTTGCAAAGAGGCATGGACTCCTGTAGGCTACCACAATGTATTTTTAAGATATGAAAATCCACATTTAAACAGCAGGTTCAGTGTAGTTACTATAGATATCCGGACATCTATTTTTAGTCTTAAAAATAAAGCTATTTGGTTGACTTTTTAAATGTAGATCGAACCAGCTTGCATTAGCATTTGCCAAACAGTATTCACTAGTCCTCTGTCTTACATCCCTGCACTAAGACATCTCAAATCAAAGTAACAAGATTGACAGTGTATATACAGATCTATGCTATTGTTTCTCAACTGCTACTTAAGCCTCTTTGCTCCATAGTTCTTATGCAACGCGTTGATATTGCAACTTACTGAATCCTATTTCTCACCTAAGCAATTTTCTCTGTGTTGTTTTGCAATTCTATTTTATTACGGCAAACAAGTCCTTCAATAAATTGTTTCAACTTATCTTTATGCCCTACCAGATGTATTATTACTCAAGGTTTGCTCTTGTCAGTTCAGTGATGAAATTCAATTTTTTTTACTACAGGTTCTGTGGGCGTGGCTTGGTGGCCGTGGTGTGGTGTGGTATGGTGGGCATGGCTTGGTGCGCATGGCAGGGGAAGGATACTGCAAAATCTCCATTTCCTCCCCACTCCTGGGGGAAAGATATTGCAAAATCTCCATTCCCACCTCACTCTGGGGCCATCCAGAGGTGGTATTTGCCAGTTCTTCAAACTACCCAAAATTTCTGCTACCGGTTCTCCAGAACCTGTCAGAACCTGCTGGATTTCACCCCTGTGTCAGTTGCATTCTGAACCCCCTCCCCCAACACCCTTCTGACCTTTATTTTGTCATTTTGCTAGTCTTTGAGAAACTAAACATATCAATTTGAAGTGAAAAGGTGAGAACATTTGGCTTGATGTGGCACTTTGTATCATCTTACAACCTCCATTGTAGTCCAGTAGCTGGAGGATTTTCACCAGTGAGTTCAAGTGAAACAATAGAGTTATTTCATTTAACTGTTCTAAATAATCTTATATATACTGTAGCTACATTGCATGCCCAAGTTATTAAAGCCCAGAAACAACATGTTGCAGATTTATATCTGCAGTAATAAAAAATAAATGTTATGCATTTATTCTATAGGGTGAGTTATGTCATATGCCACATCGTTAGAATTTTGCATATGGTTTGAAATACGCTACAGGCAAATCATGATAGCAATTAGTGTCAATGTAATCATCAGGAATCCGGATAAACTTGTTAGCACCTAACTAAGTAATGCATGGCAGACAGGTTTTTTAAAAAAATTATCTCTTCCTTTATATCTCCCTGCTGGCTTGCTTGTCAGTCCGTTTGGGGGTTGTTAAATTTGTGAGAGTACCAAATTGCTCACAATCTTCAGATGAACTCAATTTGGTTTTGCTTGCCTCATTTCAGAAAGCTCCCCAAATCCTTCCTGAGCAGCCAACTGTTTTATGAGCCAATCATAATGTACATGCAACTCATCTGAAATAAATCCCTGTATTTAGTCTGCCAAGACTTTGCTTCTAAAAGATCTGCCTATCAGGTTAATATGCTATTATACTTATTTATGCTATGGTACAATCCTGTTTTGATCTACCCAGTTGTTAGACATAATTGGAAAGAATACAATGTAATATGTTGTAGGAGTTTCCATGAAATGTCAGCAAAAGTCCTCAAAGCTATTACCGAATTAAATGTCTAGGGAGATTCTTAGTCATCCAGGTCATGGTTGTCCCAAAAGTGTTTTTTTCAAAAGGCAACTAGACTTGGTTTTCCTTGAAGGAGCTTCTTGGATGAGAAATGAATGTGTCAATTCTGCCATCTTCATCTTGGTGCCTTGCTAGTACCCTGACATCAAGAGCTAAGGCAGAGGGGGCAAGATGGGACAAGGCTAGGCTCAGTACTTCTATTTCACCCTGCAATTCGATTTCACCCTGCCGTTCCTCCTAGTGGGAAGAATTTCCTAGCTGATGCTCTATCCTACTTCTGCTGACTACCAGCTGCCTGCAATTTGGCAGTTCGAATCTGACCAGGCTCAGGGTTGACTTAGCCTTCCATCCTTCCAAGGTGGGTAAAATGAGAGGACCCAGATTGTTGGGGGCAAGATGCTGACTCTGTAAACCACAGTTCACTCCTTTTAAGCAGTTCACTCCTTTTAAGGTAACCAAGAGTGTTAGGATATGGTTTGAGCCTAACAAGTTGTCCAGGCAATATATGTGTTCTGTGACTTTAATATGAATATGTATTGTGTGACTTTAAAGTTTTACTGCTGATTCATTGTAATGTTGAGTCATGCTGTAATTAGATAATCACTGGTTGTAAACGTATTTAAGAAAGGTACTGTAATATATTCAGTTGATGATAAGCTACCATAGTGTGTGGAGTTGCTATCATTGTGCTATCATCGTTGGATGGATCTGCTACCATCGTGGTTTGTGAACCAGAGTGAACTTGTTATTCTAACCAACTACTGTTTGTGTGGTAAGAGGAGTTTTTGTATCACTGGACTGATTTAACTGGCAAAGACTTGGATTGATTTAAAGACTATGAGATTGTTTTTTCACTATAAAGTAAACTTTTGATAAACCAGTTTGCACATCTCTTATTCATTGCTCTCAGCAACATTTCTCTGTGCTCTACACTCTGCTGGTTGGTAACACAACAACAATATCCTTAACATTGGGGCAGGACTTTGTATCTACCCTCTAAGTGCCCCAGGCTACCCCACCAACTGCCACCTTAAAAGAATGGATTTTACAATTATAATATACTGTAAAGCTCTGTGAAGAGGTATATAAGACTAAGTGCTATTGCTATTGCTATCCAGACTGTCACAATAAAACAGCTCCAAGCTGGAGATTATTAGACCGGTTATTCCATCCTGGCAACTGGCAGCTGCAATCACCACTAGGATGCAAGTGAAACTCAAGACCCAGGTAGCAGAGGATTTAAAGGGTGCCCTAAAATCAGCACTAGAGAAAGACAAGTGGTTCCAAGCCCATAGGAATGAGTGTTTGATGCAAGATGGCTTTGCCTGGGTGGGGGGCAAATTATATGTCACTGAAAGCCAACAACTAACAGTCCTACAGAAAAGCCATGATTAAAAAAATAGCAGGGCATTTCAGCTTTCTCAAAACCTTCCACTTGGTTAAACACCAGTTTTGGTGACCATCACTAAAGAGAGACATAGAAAGCTATAAGAGCCACAGTGTCGCAGTGGTTAGAGTGCAGTACTGCAGGCTACTACTGCTGACTGCTGATTGCCAGCAGTTTGGCAGTTCAAGTCCCACCGGCTCAAGGTTGACTCAGCCTTCCATCCTTTTGAGGTTGGTAAATCTGGACCCAGATTGTTGGGGGCAATATGCTGAGTCTGTAAAAGCACTCTAAAGTTGTATATAAGTTAAAGTGCTATTGCTAAGTACTATTGCTATATGGCTAGCTGCCCTACCTGTGCCTCTGCCAAAAGGCAGCAAGGGAAAACACTAGGCCTCCTACAGACAGTGGCAGAACCTAAAGCCCCATGGAAGGAATCTCAATGGACTTTATCATAAAATTACCCAAATGCTCAGGAAATCCTGTGATATGTGTGATAACTGACTTCTTCTCTAAGCAAGTGTGCCCTGCCTGGAAATTCCTTCTGCTTGCACTTTGGCAAAAATGTTCATGCTGCATGTATATAGACTGATGGGGCTCCAGAAAGAATAATCTCAGATTGCAGACTTCAAATCACTTCACAGTTTTGGCAAAAGTTCTCAAAACATTTGGGGACCGCCAGGGTCTTAGCTCCTCGCATCATCCAGAGATGAATGGGGCCTGTGAACATTCGAATGGGGTCCTAGAATAATACTTCAGGTGTTACATTAACTCTCAACAGGACAACTGGGTGGATCTCCTTCTTTTCGCTGAAGTTGCTTACAATAACTCAGTGCACAGTAGCATTGGATTCACTCCTTTTAATGTAACCAAGGGGCAGGACTTGTATCTACCCCCTAACTGCCCCAAGCTACCCCACCAACTGCCACCTTAAAAGAATGTATTTTACAATTATAATACACTTGGCCTGTATAAGACTTTAAAGTTGGGGATGAAATCTATCTGTCCACCAAATACCTGTAGTCTAGACAACTCTCCAAAAAAACTGGGCCCAAAGTACATTGGCCCTTTCTCCAAAAAAAGGTTTATTATTCCTGTGACTGTTGAACTTGAATTACCAAAAACACTTAGGCGGGTCCATCCGGTATTCCACTGTAGCCTCCTAAAACTGGAAATCACTTCCTCCCTACTCCTAGAAAAAAAATGTCCTCCCAATCCCATCATGATCAAAGGAGAGCAACATTTTGAGGTCAAGGATGTACTGGACTGTCACATGCATTGAGGCAAAACCCAGTATAAATCTCCCTCTGAAACTGAGTGGGTAGATTCCAAACATATTAAAGCCTCCAAACTACTTAAGAAGTTCCAAGAATAATACCCAGATAAACCTCAATGACTGTCAAATTAATTATGCATTTGCATCTGTCTCTTCCCCTCCTCTTTTGTTTCCTCTACAGGATTAACATCTCTGACAAGGGGGCGGGGGAATGTCAGTCCTGCCATCTTTGGCTTGGTGGCTTGTCAATATCCTGACATTAAGAGGGGAGGGGACAAGGGGGGGGAAATGGGCAATAAACATGTATGGGGATAAGATGGGAAATAGGGAGGGCAGAATGAAAACTTGACAAAGACCAGGGCAACACAGAGCCAGTTTGTGTGAGCACTAAGGCCACTCATCCTGAAAATGGAATGTGGATTGCTCCAAACATCTCAGTGATTCTCAAAACACCTCGATGACGTTCCATTGGCTGAAGATGAACTGGTCAAAGAGGGAAGGGCTGGGAAGAGGGGAAAAATTTGTAACCTTTTGCGCAGGAAACTTCAGTTCTGGCCTGACTTTACTGCAACCAGCAACCTTGAGTAAAAGAGCCTATCACTTCACCTTAAATGTAATCGAGGGTTTTTCTTTCCTAAGAGATCTGACTGGGGCAGGTCTGACAAAAAGTCTTCAAGGAAAACCAAGTCCAGTTGCCTTTTGAAAAAAGCGCTTTGGGGATATTGCCAAATTAGAACTTCACATGACTGAAACCAAGATTCCTACTGGTGAGAGCTGTGAGGAAGATGTGTGATACCATGTTTAATAACTGGAGAGGTACAGATTTGTCAATCAAATTTCCAATCTTCTTTTTCCAGCTACTCCCAACTTCTCATAAATTAATGTGACCAATTAATACCCAGCGCACATTAAACCACAGTCAAATCTCATTTATCCACTTATCTATAAAATCCAAGTTTTCCTGATCATTCTGACAGCTTCACAAGGAACTGTATTTTGGCTTCCTTTCTATCAGCCCTCACTAGCTGAATTTCATTTTAAGGGAAGCACTGTTGTACAAGCAATTCCATTAGCTATTCCTCCCTTATTGATGTTGTTCAAAAAGATCACCCATTGGGAACATTCTTGCAGGCAATTCTACGCCTATGGATGGAAAAGCTGCTGTAAGGAAAACCTCATGACCAAAGCTTTTCCCCCTGCAGATATAAACACCGAATTCATGGATATTCAGAGAGGGTGATGTCATTAGAGCTATGTTGACTCCTTCCACATGTCAGCATTTTTAACAAATTCTTTCACCTTGGAAGTTAATTGAGTCTTCTAGAGAGCAGACAGAATGAGGGATTAAGAGAAACAACTGGATCAGTGACTGAAAGGATATCTTTGGAATCAGTGAGTACAACATTTATGAAAATATTTTTTTTAATCTCACACCCCACTTAGGTTTATTCCAGATTGCTTCTAGAATATATTACTATGCAATGCCAAACGTGGGGTAGGAGAAGGATAGTTGAATAGACTGGGAAACTTTGGGCTAGAAAATTAATTAATCCCCTGCTAGTTAAATTCATTTGCATGAATCTGCACATTTTCCCATTCAAAAAATATTGGTGTCTTCTTTCAATAAAATAGTGAATGAAAACAGATCTTTGTGAGCTTCACTCACCTAATTAAATTGCTATCGACCTCTCCCTGTATTAGTTCTGCTTTAAAATAGTGCTTTTTTTAAAGCCCTTCTTTCCGATCTAATGATAGCCCTAATTCTGATTGACTAGCACATGGCATGTCCTCTCCTTCCAACTCCTGGTTGCTGCTTTGTGCATCTGTTTTTGACTGGGTTGATGGTCTCATACACACTCCACAAAATTGATAATTAAATTTTTTGATTGATAATTGATAATTAAATTAAATGAATCTGACAATTCATCTAATGATGGCCAGTTACCTCAATGAACTGTCCTGTCCTAAGTTTTTCCACCACTTTTAAAAATTTATAGTTCTGCTCAGTCTCTATATTTTCAGTTTCTACCCAGGCTGGATAAAAAAATATTGCTCTCCTTACCACCTCCCACTGTACTGCATAGGCTTCAGTTTCTTCTGAAACCTCTTTTTTCTATAATTTACAGTCTGCTTTTATATTTAGATGGTGGAGGGTGCTTAAAGACTTTGGATTCTACCAATAATGATGGAAACATGGGAAAAAATATGGATTAGAAATGTGAAGTTCACGCAAGCCCAAAATTTAAGAGAGAATTTTTATAAAATGTTTTATAGATGGCATCTGGATCCTAAAAAGCTAGCCTGTATGTATCCAAGTGTGCAACCTAAGTGTTGGAGATGTGAATGTGATGATGCCACGTATTATCATATATGGTGGACATGTAAAAAAATTAAGGCATTTTGAATAAAAATATGGTGGATTATTCAAAATATTCTCAAAAAGAAGATAAAATTTACTCCACAGTTCTTTTTGTTAGGCATAATTACAGATTGTACTGTTACAGAGACTAAGTTCATTTTAAATTTAATAACAGCAGCCAGACTCTTGGTGGCATAGTACTGGAAGAAGGAAGACTTGCCTACTATTGAAGAATGGACCCTAAAAGTAGTGAATTTAGCAGAGGGGAAAATTGTTGTAATGATTGTTAAAACTTTTTAAATAAAAAAAAAAAAGACTTTGGATTCTGTGTATCTTGCTCCCTCTTTCTGAGCCCTGATGGTGCAGTGGTTAAAGTGTAGTATTGCAGGCAACCTCTACCCATAGCCTATAGTTCGATCCTGCCGGGGCTTGAGATTAGCTCAACCTTCCATCCTTCTGAGTTCTGGTAAAATGGGGATCCAAATTATTGGGACAATATGCAAATAATGCTTCTACATTATAAACCATCCAGAGAGTGCTGCAAATAGCCTAAATGCTATTTTATTGCTCTTTCTCCTTGAGGTTAAAAAGGAGAAAAGGTATTTTTCATAATATAGTTGCTATACCCTTGACTTGAATATTCCAGCTATGAAAAGACATCTTACCTCTCAGCAATGTTACCAACAATCTTTCTATTCCTCCTTAGATCACTTCTAGTGTAATCAGCAAAACAAATAAAACAGCCTTATAAATAAAGAATAAGGAGAGCTGTCACAAACTGTTAATGACAGTGTTACAGATATTCACATAATATTCCACCAATTAAACATCATCTAAATTGTAACAAGGGTGATGGGACAGCCTCAATTTCAATAACACGTTTTTCCATAATACAGTCAGCTAATAAAAGCACACACACTCCTCATCACCATTACCACTGCAATAGGGCTATCAAGCAATCAAGCCAGGCCATGGTTCTGAGATGTAAGGGGAAGGCAACCCCATCCAAAAAAAGGAATATCTCTAATGCGAGGAATCCGGATATGGAAATAGGGCATGGCAGCTATTTAAATAACAAATATCCATAAAAGTTTTATCCGGTTTTACCAATCTGGTGCCTGCCAGATATGCTGGACCAATGTCCAGAATAACCAGTTGTAGGACATATGGTTTGTGCAGTTCTTTGGCTCCTGGCCAATTGGTTTTTCAATAAATAATTGTAGTTCTACTTGGTCTAGGTTTTTAATTTATTTGCAGCATACTTGGGTTTTACAAAAAAGTTCTTCCAGTTGGAACTGATCTAACAGAAACCTATCTAATAGACAATTTCTTTTGCTATTTGCATCAAGTTGAATAAGTACCGTCCCATCCATCCTCCCATAAGGCCTCCCAGACTCAATGAGTAGAGAAGAGATCAAAGCAGCAACATTCTATTAGGCTTCTTGCCAAAGAAGGAAGTAAATTCATTGGTTAGGGATAGCTGACTGTATCCTTATTTAAGAAGCAGTTCTGATGCATGCTGCCTTTCCTGGATCTGGGAAACAATGACTGATTTCTAGCTCTTATGTGATACTTGTGTGTGGTTTCTATCTGTGTAAGAAACCTTGCATCTCTGATCTTTGCACTGGATGACAACCCTGACTTGGCTCTTGGAATCTGGACTGGATTTGGACTCATCTTCGGAATGTTTCTGTTAAAAATAAGCTTTTTCAGGCAAGCTCCTGTTTTGTTTACATACTTTGTTCACTGTTTATCTCTCAAGTCTTGAAGTGAAGTGTTAAATTCCTCTCTCTCTCTCTCTCTCTCTCTCTCTCTCTCTCTCTCTCTCTCTCTGTGTGTGTGTGTGTGTGTGTGTGTGTGGGTGGGTGGGTGGGTGGGTGGGTGTGTATGTGTATGTGTGTGTGTGTAGAACCTGAAACAGGACAAATAGTATATCCTAACAGCCTGGCTAAGAAAGGTTTAACTAAAATGTAATGATCTAGTATCCTATAAATGCTTTGAAACACAGTGGTACCAGGCAACCAACTGCTTTGAAATCCATTGAATTTGGTACTCAATGCATCTTTTCATAAAAATTTTGACCTGGTACTTATCTTGGTACTCAATGTACAACCTAGAATTTGTACAACCTAGCCTTGTGACTCTATATTATTCCTTATGGGAGAAAATTCTTTGTATTCATTGTTTTTGGTTTTTGTTTTGTTTTGTTTTTGGTACTCAGTGTGCCTCCTGGAACAATTAACAATGAGTACCCAGGCTATACAAAACCTGTAGCACCATTCAGTATCGCCTATGGTTAAGATTATGGGATGTAACTCTCTTTCGCAAAATCTGATGGCTTCCACTACTTTTGATTGGGTGCAAAGTTCACCCTAGAGTCCTTTTTCATGTCATTTAATCAAATTGGAGGTACAATAGGTGAAACAGGTCACAGGGGAACACGAGAGAAAGATATGTAGAAATCCTAACCAGTAGGTTTTTCTGTTGCTTAACCTTGATGCTAATCCTTGGCTACCTATTTGTTTAATCCACTGCTTAAGTGAGTTTAATTATTTTTCAGCATTCATTCAGATCAAAGCCATTTTCTAATTGGTGTTGACTTGTTCCCATTCTCTTTAGAAGTAAAATTCTGCTCAATGGGCTGTTTCTGGTTAAGGCAACAGATAGCAGAAGATATTTCAGAGCAACTGGTGCTTTGTATCTTCGGGAAGCTCATGTTTATAAAAGTTAATCAAAGACTGCATTGCTTCCTATAGGATGAAGATGTGGAGTTTCATCATAATGGTTTATTTATGCCATGGAATACTCAGCTTGGAAGAACTGGAAACTTCAGAAAGACTTGACACCAACTATAACGTGGACCCTGAGTGTTTTATGAATATTGTATGTTAAATTCATTTTGACTGTTTGGTGAAGCCAGATACATAAAAGAAATACAAAAGAGGAATCATTGCATGGAAAGAAAAAGTTGAAAATTATCTACAGGATTCTATGCACGCTGATGTACATAGCTAACCCTAGAAGTGGTGTCTAAATGTACTTTATTTTTTCTGAGAAAAAAATAATCAATTCTACCACCACCCTAATCCAGATCTTCTAGACCCCTAATGAGGAGCCCTACAAATTAAATTGCTTGTCAGTCTTATCACAGGCCAACTATGTAATTTCTACATAATTGCAACGCGCTCTACATGGGGCTACCCTTGAAAAGTGTTCGGAGACTACAGTTGGTCCAGAATGCAGCCGCGCGAGCTGTCATGGGTGCACCTAGGTACACCCACATTACACCAATTCTCCGCGAGGTGCACTGGCTCCCTATTGGTCTCTGGTCACAATTCAAGGTGTTAGTTATTACCTTTAAAGCCCTACATGGCTCAGGGCCAGGTTATCTTCGAGACCGCCTTCTACCACATAGCTCCCAGTGACTGGTAAGATCCCACAGAGTTGGTCTCCTCCGGGTCCCATCAGCTAAACAATGCCGTCTGGTGGGCCCGTGGGGGAGGGCCTTCTCTGTGGCTGCCCCAGCTCTCTGAAACCAGTTACCTCCTGAGGTCCAGACCATCTTCACCCTATTGGCCTTCCGAAAAGCGGTGAAGACCTGGCTTTTCTAGCAAGCCTGGGGCCGTTGATCTCGCTCTTGCAATCTGGTGAGATCCGGCCATGAATGGTATGAATGAGTTTTAATGTTTTAATGTTTTTAATTTTAAAATGTTTTTTATTAGGATTTTAAATGTATTGTGAGCCACCCTGAGTCTTCGAAGAGTGGCGGCATATAAATTGAATTAAATTGAATTGAAACTGAATTCTATTTCATATTTTAAATTTTTGCAGACTTGGTTCTGATAGCCCTTGCACATAGAGCTTTCCATGTGTTAAACAATTCCACCTACACTGAAAGGGAAACTTGACAATTATCTACAGGGACAGTGCCAGACTCTGTGCTCTACAAAGAAGTCAAAAGACACACATATTAAAGGCATCTGAAATTCTCAATTCTCCTAATGAAGAAAAAAATCCTAGTGTTTATTTTTGTCTGTGTCATTCAAAGTACTTCAAAGGTTTATCAATGTTCTTAAAACTTTTCATTCCACTGACTTTGGGGGTGGATCCTCGACAAATAAATCTGATCTTCCTTATGCTCCACCTTTTGAAGGTTTATATTTTTGGCAACCTCCTTGATGTTGGAATAGAACATTCCTGAGCTTTCTGCAGTATTCATCATCTTGTTTGCCCATTTGTGTTCAGAAAATATAAGTTCAGACAAGTTTGCCCTGTTATCTTTTTTTCCCCTATTTACAGAGTGAAATTATCCATTTTCATAACTATCCAAGTGAGGAATATCATGTTGAAACAGAAGATGGATATATACTTACCATTAACAGAATACCACATGGAAGGTATAATGGTGCAAATAAAGGTAAGAAGACCATAGACAAATCAAATGGCATCCAATGGCAGTCTGGTTTAAGAAATGGCAAATGGCAACTGGCATTTTTATTGGGTGTTACAAGAAATTGTACTGTAAACGTCCCCTTTCAATATCTTAGAAGAGGTGATAATCAAAACATCTTGAAGGACCTATAACCTTAAGAGACCGACTGACAGATTAATTGAGATTTTTAGAATCTTACACTCTTCTTTTCAATGAAACAGTTTTTAAAACAGGAATGGTATAATAAAATATCACACTATTGTGACAAATCATGGCACCAGATGTTGCATGAAAGAACAAAACTGCCCAATTACAAACTAAATTTTAAAAAAATGTTGAAAGGTGAATCCCATTTAAGGCATCCTGAGGTATTGTACATCATGATATTGTTTCTAAGACAATTGATAATCCAATAGGATCAGCAGTCTAGGCAATTTCTTTTAAAAAAGAAAAGTCCCACATCCTTTGTATATAAGGATCTAGATTTGGAGATTATATCATGATACTGTTGAGAATATATCATAATATATTACTGGCCGGGATACCTGTGAGACCGCCTGCTGCTACCGACTACCTCCCACCGGCCAGTACGCTCGCACAGAGAGGACCTCCTCAGGGTGCCGTCGGCCAAGCAATGTCGGCTGGCGGCCCCCAGGGGGAGAGCCTTCTCTGTGGGGGCATCCAACCTGTGGAATGAGCTACCTCCTGGAATACGACTGATCCCGGACCTCCGCGCTTTCCGAAAGGCCCTGAAGATTTACTTATTCCAGCAAGCTGGCCTAGCTTAAAATGGTTTTAATGGGGTTTTTTAATCTTTCGATTTTATGGATTTTGGGTTTTAAATTGGGATTTTGCAGATCTGGGATTTTAAATTGGAAATGCCAACAATTTAATTTATTTTTAGTTTTTCTTAACTTTTGTATTATATGTGTTTTAAGTTTGGCTGTTCACCGCGCTGAGTCTCCTAGGGGAGAAGGGCGGTATACAAGTTGAAATAAATAAATAAATAAATAAATAATGTTGGAGACAAAGGAATGGATTTGCATATGCTTAGAGTAGATCCATTGAATCAATAAAACCTCAGTTCTTCTATAGATTTAACCACATAATGATCATGGTTTCATTCCAGCCAGCGTAACATATACTATTTCTAATAAGAGATTGTAACAATGTACCACAAATGTTGATTCTTTGCAAGTTTTATTTGCAACCAATACTTCAATGGTTTTGCAGTCTTCAATGATCTGGCTCGTTTTTTAAAAAGCATCTCTTTTTATTTTACAGCTGCACGACCTGTTGTGTTTTTGCTACATAGTGTCATTGGAGATGGTTCCCATTGGGTTTCTAACCAGCCTCACAACAGTTTTGGTTTCATATTAGCAGATAACGGTTATGATGTTTGGCTTGGAAATAGCAGAGGAAACATCTGGTCTTCAAATCATAAGACACTGAAGCGGTGGCAGAAGGAATTTTGGAGCTTTAGGTAAGAAATCTAAAAGGAATAGCAGATTATAATGAATTATTGACTTAAAAAGATAGGAGCAGGAAGCAGTTTGTTGTAGTGCTTAAGGCATCAGACTAGTGTATGACTTCTAATTCTATCTTTGGCATGAACCCAGCTTGGTGCCAATGGGCCAGTCAGTCACTCTACTGAGCTTATTCCAGTTCTTTTCCCAAAACAATATATAGACTCCCTTAGAGTCAAACTGTAGTTGCTGGCCATGAGCTTCTGGAGAACACAAAGACCAGGTTCAGAAGAGAAAGTTATTTTAATGCTGCAATATCTAGTGATAAATAATGTAAATATATTTGTTAAGTTATGCAATTGACCTATGCATGAATTTACATATTTTAATCATTTTAATTTTTTACTATGTAACATTATCTTGGAAAGATATAATGATAGAAGTCACTTTCAAATGCTATTTATTTTCAGAAGAACAGTTTTCTCTGGTTTGCTTTTCTTGTCTTTAAAATGGACTCTGAAATATTTCCTTATTAAACTTGCTCTAGCTGCAAGGTGAGTCATGTAGGTCCAGCGAATTTTAGATAGATTTTCAACCTTCTTAAAAAACATTTTAATTACATTCAATCAAATGATATTCAGTGAACTGCGTAGTTACAAGATTAGCCTAAATCAGGATCTGGGCTGAGGGTATTAATCTGGTAATACTAGTTCAACAAGTTCTGTAGTCTTGCATCCTATTATTTTCACTAAAAGATTTCCCAACAAATTTCCTTGATTTCCCTCTTCTACAATCCTTCTTACACTTGCACAAATATCTTTATGGCTTTTTTACCTTGTGATCCTTTCCATGTGATCAGTTGATCTACTTTCTGAGCAAGATGACCTAGGCTGGCATTTATAAAGCAATGGGCTTCCTTTGTTTCTTCCTAGTTTTCATGAGATGGGATACTATGACATTCCAGCCGTCATAAATTTTATCCTGAACAAAACCAAACAGCGGCAGCTTTATTATGTGGGCCATTCAGAAGGCACAACTGCCGGTAAGTCATTCAGGCAAATCTATGAGCAGGGATGAATGGGGAAAACTAATACAGTCTACAAATTGCAATTGTGCAACTTGCAGTGAACAATTTGAGAATTCCTCCCTCCTGGCAAATAGTTTATGGAGAAGGCCAAGGCAGGAAGAATTGAACAAATCAACTTCTGAATTCCTATTAATCATGACCCACTTTGAAATGTTCAGATCATCTAACCCAGCCCTTCCTCTCTAAGACTTTTCTGCAATTAGCCATGCCACACTCTAGACAAAGAAAGATAAGCCTAGGACTTTTGTGTGTAAACAAACTGTTCTAGCATGAAGTAATAGTCTTGTGATTCAGCAATTTTCTTCTGGCTGATCAGTGAAGGCACCTGAATCATGTAATGCATCTTCCCATTGTGAAGATGAGAACAGGAAACAGATATTTCTCCCTCCGCTGCATCTCACTCTCATCATGCAGTCCAGCTGTTTGATTGCAAACCAAAGATGCATTCTCCTCCATGCATTGTGTACGAAATGCACAATTACTGTATACCCTGCAGAAATGCAGAAGCAAGAAGAAAAATACAATAGCTGTTTAGAGTAAAACTTTATTTTCTTCAGGTTTCATCTCATTCTCTTCTTGGCCAGAACTGGCTGAAAGAATTAAGGTCTTTTTTGGATTGGGACCTATAGCCACACTAACATATGCTACAAGTCCAATATTAAAAATCTGGTTGTATCCTCCACTGTTTCGGGTAAGTGCTTCGGGTAAAGTTACACTAAAGTAATTAAAGCTACTGGTAGGCATAGCTTGAAAAAGAGGGCAATTATCCTACCCTCTTCTGATATTGATCTCTAGGACAGGGAGGCACAAAAGTACCTCCCTCCCAAAACCTGGCTGGGAGGGCTTTGCACACATTTGTCTGATGTACCAATTCTGCCCTTTCCTGGATCAGGAGCAGGGGTGAAATGCTCCTGGTTCAGACCGGATCACCTGATCTGGTAGCGATGGCGGCGGGTGGTTCAGAAAACCGGTAGCAAAAATCCCTGTGCGCCCCCCCCCCACGATGCCCAGCTGAGCTGCACGATCATCAGAGGCTTTTTTTTTTTACTTTTAAAAGCATTTTTTCTACAACCTCTTCCGGCAAAAAAATGCTTTTAAAAAAAAAAAAAAAAAGCCTCTGATGATCGCGCGGCTCAGCTGGGATCGTCAGAGGCTTTTCAAAGCATTTTTTAAAAAGCCTCTCTGATGATCCCAGCTGAGCGGCCTGATCGGCAGAGGCTTTTCAAAGCATTAGAAAAAATGCTTTGAAATTTTTTTAAAAAAGTTGGCCACGCCCACCCAGTCACATTACCCCCCACCACCACCAAACCACAGCCACAGAACCAGTAGTAACACATTTTACATTTCACCCCTGATCAGGAGGCCTTGGTCATGCTCACCCTGGAGGCTAAGGCATACGAGGAATGATTGCAGGAATTGGATATGGCCAGTCTAGAAAAAAGAAGGACTTGGGGTGACATGATAGCAGTATTCCAGTATTTGAAGGGCTGCTACAAAGAAGAAGGAGTCAACATATTTTCCAAAGCACCAGAAGGCAAGAAAAGAAAATTTCATTCCACTACATAACCACTTCATAAATGCATGGCACAAAATAGGAGAACAAACACATCAGGACTAGATTCAGCACCCATTTAGCCTTCATTAAGGCTGTAAAGACCTGCCTTTTCCCCCTGAGCAGCAGAAGAAAATTAGATGATGGAACATTAACCTGAGTTGCACCAGTTTTTATATTTTCACGGGTTGTGTTTTATAGTGTTTAACAAGATTTTATGTTTTTTTAACCACTGGGAGCCACCAGAGTTGGCTGAAAGTTGGTGGTGATAAAAATAAAATAAAAATAATAAGATAAAATAAAAAATATAAAATAAAATAATTAAATAAAATATAAAATATAAAATAAAATAATTAAATAAAATAATTAAATAAAATAAAATAGTAAAGTAAATAATAAAAACTTCATAAATGACTACAGTTTGTTTTTTTTAGGAAAAAAAATCATTAAAAATTTTTATACAGTATGTGACATTATCAAATTAGCTATATTCCATTAATACAGTTTTAGTCACAATAGCCTAAATTAAACCAACTTTTTTTTTTCTTGTCCATCTTTTGGAATTTCAACTCTCATGTACCATACAAAGATGCAGTTTGTTTATTCCTGAACTAAAGAGTTTCTTCTTAAATTTACGGTAGGAGAGAAGGCCAGGGTTTACAGCAAAGGTGGGGTTGGGATGATATTTAATTTGGCTTAATTATATCAGTACCAATTAATTAATGAATACATTAATTAATATATTTCAGACACTGTATTGCTGCAGAGAAATTCTCAACTATCCTACTTTTATCAGAAAACTGAGGGCTGCATTTTGTAATTTTCAACCTAAATTCTGCGAATCTGTTATGTCTTTTATAGCTGGTTCTAACACTCCCAATTTCAACCTGGTATGTATAAACAAAAACTGGATCAGGCTTGGTTTCTATTAAATATGTTTCCAATTCCAACCCTAACCCTAACCCTAACCCTGGAGATCTGCCAGTCACTCACATGGAGGAAAGGGGAAGGGGATAGAATCTGGCCATTTACAGAAAAAGTTTGCTAATCCTTGTATTATGAATGAATGTAAATAAATTTATGGTAAACTCTAATTAAATTTTTGCTACACAGCAGATGAAATTAATTACAGAATTAAGATGAAGAATTGTTTTATTTCAGAGTCGTATAGACATGTATGTAGCACATTATCCTGCTGGAACATCTATGCAAAATCTTCTTCACTGGAAACAGGTAAGTTTTTGTACCATAGATTGAATCCAGTTCTAACCATACATAGGAGAGATTGTATGTATTGTACTATATATGGGTTTCTTCTGACTAACTCTGGATGCAGTGGAGTGATGTGTGAATTTATTAAACATTTCAAGCACCAGTGACGATTTATTAATTATGAATTTATTAAACAAGCACCAGTGACAATCACATGCATACACATAAACCCCATTATACTAAGAGTACTAGACATAAATAAACAAGCTAATGAGTGGAGTGGAGTGGAGTGGAGTGGAGCGGGGTGGGGTGGGCTGGGGTAGGCTGGGCTGGGCTGGGCTGGGCTGGGATAGGATAGGTTGGGTAAAAGAAACCCACCAATCAAATATATTTAAGTATATGATGTCAGGGTTCCAAGTAACATACCCAATGCAATCAAAACTCTGAGGCCTGAAGTTTCCTCAAAGTAAGAAGTAAACTCCAGGGCTGACATATGATTTATAAATTCCCTTGTTATAATAAAATTATACCTAAGGTGAACCATTCATGATCAGCTAGTGACAGAAAAGGAGAAAACAAACTGAATACAGTATCTGAAACTATAATCCAGAGGTGTTTAAGGTTTTTTTTAAAATTAAAAATAAAAAAAATTAAATTAAAAATTGATTAAACATGAATGACTAATTTAAAGTAAACGAAGTAGCTAAAAAGAAGAGCACTAGATCAGAGAAGGCAACCTAGAATTGTAAGGTTTGTGACATTACCCAAAACTGCCTCTTTTGGGGGTAATAATTTGCAGCTTGTAATATCTGGAACTACATTGAGCTCATTCAACATATGATGTTAGCATACAGCTTTTCTATTTCAGCTGCAATCTTTATTATTTCTATAGCAAGTCTCCAGGTTAAGACTGTCCTGGTTAAAAGATGAACCGTAGTTAAGAATGGAGCTTGCTGAATTGATTGCTTACAATGGTTCAATTTCATTACACAATATTCTTATACAGTATTATTCAATAAAACTGTTCTGGCTTATGTACAAATTTGAGCTAATCACACACACACACACACACACACACTAGCTGGATGCCCGTGCTTCGCTATGAAACTATGTGCTTGGGCTTGATAAATTGGCACTTACAGCCTGAAACTTAATGTAGAATGTGTAACTCCGTAGCATCAGAGTGTGTTAATATAATGCAACTGGCAGTTGGAACAGAGGGGGAGCGGAAGTAGAATGTCCCAGCCTGCAGCATCCATCGGTTTTCATCTGGCTAGCATCCTGTCAATGTGTGAGAGAGTTGAGGGGTGTTTGGAAACTCAAACAGTATTTGCTGTGTGAGCAAGAAAGAGACAGGAAGGAGGCTGGGCGTGACTTAGCTCAAGTGTTCTGTAGTAAAGTTGCTTGCTGCTGTGAAAGTAAAACTGAAAGTGAAAATCCTCTCCTCTGCTTGTGTTTTGCATTTGGAACATATTTCTTTTGATGTGGGGAGGGGGAGAAGAACTCCTTAGCATCAGAGTGTGGAACAGATTTCTTTTCAGGTGGGGAGGGGGAGTAGAACTCCTTAGCATCAGAATGTGTTAATAATAAGATAGGAAATACTAATGCTCTGATGGTCATTTGGAAAAATCCTTTCTTAGTGAGCACCTAGAAGCAAAGAGGAACATATGTGGCAAATTTCAAGTTTGTAGGCTTTATGGTTCTAGAGATTTCATGATTACAGTGTGAGTAGTCTTGCAGAAGAACAACATGGATGGGCCCAAACCGGCCCCCAGCTGATAGTACCAGTGGTGGGTTGCCCCTGGTTTGCACCGGTTCTATAGAACCGGTAGTAAAACTGGTGGGAGGCTCCGCTCACCAACCCTGACATTATCAGAATGCTTTTGTGCATGCACAGAAGAGCGCACACACGAGCAAAGCGAGAATGCGCGTGCGGCCCCATTGCAAACCGGTAGTAAAGGTAAGTAGAACCCAGCCCTGGATGGTACCCAGAACAGGCCCTCCTGCTGGATGGGACAGATAGAGACCACTGAGTAGAGACGGTCCCATAAGTAACTGAGTCCCAAGCCATGAAGACTTGTAAAGGTGACAACCAGCACCTTGAGTTGCATCTGGAAGCCAATGTATAGTAGTGGTATCATGTTATCAAAATGACTGGTAATTCTTTTATTTGGTTCTGTAATTCCATTCTATTCATTATAGATCCATACTGAAAAGGTGTTTCAAGCATATGATTATGGCACTAAGGAAAAGAATATGGGGAAGTATAACCAGGTATGAAAATAAAACAGTTTTCCTGTGAAATATGTTGTTCCTCATTTGTAGCTTTTAGACCAGAATGGTTTCCCTATTGGATGGGTTGTAGATGGGTAGGATTTTATTTTGTACATTGTTTCAAATTTACAGAATTGGGAAGTTTACAATGTAGAAACCTATTTGCACATTGCCCCCAACAATCTAGGAGGTCCTGGCCTTTCTGAGGCTCTGAGCTGATCAGCTATGTATTTGTTCTGTCCCCAACCACACGCGCACACACACCAACAGACGTTCAAGAGTTAAAGACCAAACCAGCCAGCAAAATCATTTTCCTTATGATAACAGAACTTGGCAACAACCTAGTGGCTGCCTGCCAAGAGTTTATTATTTACGAAGAGGAGAGATAACTTCTCCCCACTTCTGGTACATCAAAAGAAACAGCTCAATAATTATGGAGTCAATCAAGTCCAGAGATAATCCAGCAAAGTCTATAGCAAAAGTCCGGCAATGCAGAATGGTGTGGAAGCTTTCAGCTTTGTTTGTCACAAGATTTGACTGGCCACCACGCTCCCTTTTATATCCTGTGGGGTGTGGTCCAGTGACTCAGCCTAATCTCGGGCACGCCTTTTCTTCTGTTGCGCGCGTTTATCTCTGCGACGCTGGCATGGATCCAGCCAAGACTCATTACCCTCATCACTGTCCATCTGTGGCTGCGTGGACGTGCTTGGCCCCGGCCCTATCTCTTGCCCTTCGGCGGACACCGAAGGCATTGCCAGAGAGGAGGGACCTGGAGAGGGAGGCCTTGCCAACTCCTCTCCTTCACTCTCGGAGTCCTCTCCTGCCGATGACACAAGCTCAGGTAATGGAGCCACAACAGTATTGAAGGCAAAAGTCAGACATAAAAAACACTTGTAATACACACACACAAACAGAAAGAGAGTTTCATCACAGGTTTTGTGTTTGCACTGAGTTCTAGGAAGTCCTATTAGTTTGCTTGCTCACCAACTTTTCTTAAAGTGGCAATTTGCAATGTTTTATATGTTGTATCTTTTCCTGTCACTTTTTGACTAATTATTCAGGTTTGTTGCTTTTCTTCCCAGACAACTCCTCCTGTATACAAGATAGAAGATATAAAAATACCCTTTGCATTCTGGTACGGTGGAAATGACTTACTGGTGAACATAAAAGACCTCCAGGCATTATTAGCCCGGCTTAGTAACGTCATATATCATCAACATGTTCCTGAATGGCAACATCTAGATTACATTTGGGGACTTGATGCACCTGAAGTTATGTACAAGCGTATCATTGAGATAATGAAAAAATATCAGTGATTCCTCAGCAGTGATGTACAGAGAATGTATGTTGTATGATGACAATTTAAAAATACATCTTGAAGTCTTAATGAAGCTGAACTGATGAATTAGTTGAATAAATATTTACAATCTGACTTCACACTATTTCTCCAATTAGTGTTTACATTAACAAATCAGTTAACAGTTCTTCAAACTGTTTCCATTTCCTCTGAATTCTCTATCTTATTCCTCTACAATTGAGAAACAAATTAAATTCTCATAGACAGTCAAGAGATTTCCTTTTTTAATTTGGCTGCCCATCAAAAGAGCAATACTGTTATAGCACTAACAAAATGGGGTAGCAATAGAAAAGAATCAAAGTTTGCTAAACATGTTGATGTGCCTTCTGCTGGGTGCAAACTTGCTGGATAAATTCTAGGGGGAAGAAGAACTTCAGAAAGCCAGGAAAACTCTATATCAGGGGTGTCAAACTTGATTTCATTGAGGGCGGGGGTGGTGGTTTGTGGCCAAGGTGGGCATGGCCAGTTTGACGTCACTCATGTCGGGGGCACCTGTGGTGGCCAAGTGCTAAGGCAAGACTTCCCCCAGATCCTCCCTCCCTCCCATTATAATTTCCTTCCTTCCTTCCTTCCTTCCTTCCTTCCTTCCTTCCTTCCTTCCTTCCTTCCTTCCTTCCTTCCTTCCTTCCTTCCTTCTCTTCTTTTTCCTTTCCTCTTCATTATCCTTTCTTCCCACCTTCCCCTCTTTTCTTATTTTTCCTTCCTTGCTCTCTTCCCAGTGGTGAAATCCAAATTTTTTTACTATCAGTTCTGTGGGCGTGGCTTGGTGGGCGTGGTGTGGCGTGGCAGGGGAAGGATACTGCAAAATCTCCATTCCCACCCCACTCCAGGGGAAGGATACTGCAAAATCTCCATTCTCACCACACACTGAGGCCAGCCAGTTCTCCAAACCGCTCAAAATTTCCGCTACCAGTTCTCCAGAACCTGTCAGAACCTGCTGGATTTCACCCCTGTCTCTTCCCATCTTTCCTTCTTTTTCTTTTTCTTTGTCTTTCCTCTCCATTTCTCCTTTCCTGTCCCTTCTTGGATGCTCAAATGCATGATGATATTTCTCCTTTTGTTTTGTTTTGCTTTTAGGTTGTTTTGCAAGCCCTCTGCCAACAAAAACAGAGTCCAGGGGACTGTGGAGGGGGCCAGACCCTGTTTTTGGCCACAATGGTCTCCTGCAGCCCTCTGCCAGTGATAACAGAACTCGGGAGAGGTGTCCCCAGGCCCTGTTTTCAGATGTGACAGCCTTCTGACAGTGATAACGGAACTCAGTGCACGTCCTCCCCAAGTTCCATTTTTACTGGCAGAGGTACCACGGATCAGTTCTTTGCCGTTTCCAGGGTACCCCTGCGGGCCAGATCTAAGTTTCACATGGGCCACATCTATACCACAATCAAGAGATTTCCTTTTTTTATTATTTGGCTGCCCATGAAAGCAGCAGCGCTAAGTTATAGTACTAACAAAATGGGGTAGCAATAGAAAAGAATCAAAGTTTGCTAGACATGTTAATACGGTTTTGGCTGGATGAAAACTTCCTGGATCTTCCTGGATAATTCTACAGAGAAGAAGAAGAACTTCACAAAGCCAGGAAAACTCAATATATGGAAGGGGAACAGGTCCATTAAAGGTCGCATATCCCTAAAGAAAAAAGAATAAAATAAATGGCACATTTGGAGCAAAAGTTTACCAGGTTTTATATTCAAATCCCGGAGAAGTAAACACAGGGAATGTTATTCCTTTTAACGAAGAAATAATTCTGAAAAGATAACCCACGATAAATTGCAGGATTTAGATGCTGGTTCAAACCAGCCTACATTTACTAGTAGCACCCAGATCTATGATTCAGAGGGGGCTGCTGCCATACAGTAAGAACAAGAATCAGAATTAAAATCTAAATGATCCCTAAGATCTAATAAAGGAATTCCATCTGATATTAATGTGCAAAAGATGTGCCCAATCCCACAGAATTACCAAAAGGCAAGAGAGCAGTAGGCTACATCATGGTACTCATGGTTATATGCCATGCCATAAACTGGGTTAACAAAATGCTAAATACAAAATCATGAAGGGGGTTATGATAGTTTTTGTGCATGCAGTTAAAGAAGCAAGCATCAAATTAGTATAGCACCATTCAGAAAACTACAGGTGGAACACTTAGATATTAAGATAGCTCCCCCCCCCCTCATGTGACCTGAGAGAAGGTTTGGAAGAACCAGGGAAAGAAAATTGGTTTGGAAGAACCAATTTTTCAGCCATCATGAGTGGGGAAAAAATACAACATGCTGCTTCCATTCATTTGTTTGGGCACATAGTAAAATATATGCTCTATATGTATCAGTATGCTGTATCAGTGGTGGGTTTCAAAAATTTTTACTATCAGTTCTGTGGGTGTGGCTTGGTGGGTGTGGAATGGCTTGGTGGGCATGGCTTGGTGGATGTGGAAGGGGAAGGATACTATGAAATCTCCTTTCCCTCCCCAATCCAGGGGAAGGTTACTGCAAAATCCCCATTTCCTCCTGATCAACTGGGACTTGGGAGGCAGAGAATAGATGGGGGCAGGGCCAGTCAGAATTTTTACTACTGGTTCTCCGAACTACTCAAAATTTCCACTACCAGTTCTCTAGAACTGGTCAGAACCCGCATGTGAGTTTTCTTGGCAGGATGCAGGCAACAAAAGGTTGGGTTGCAAGGTTGCCAGTACCGTGGTTTTTATTTTATTTTATTTTATTTATTTATTTGTCAAGCATGTATGAGAAGATCCTACTCATAGGGATCTGACTGGGGCAGGTCTGACAAAAAGTCTTCAAGGAAAACCAAGTCCCATTGCCTTTTGAAAAAAAGCATCTTGAGGATATTGCCAAATTTGAATTTCACATGATTGCAACCAATATTCCTTCTGGTGAGAGCTGTGAGGAGTATGTGTGATACCATGGTTAACAGTTCTTCAAACTGTAACTGGAGTGCTACGGATTTATCAATCAAATTTCCAATTTTCTTTTTCCAGCTACTCCCAACTTCCCATAAATTGATGTGACCAGTTAATACCCAGCACTCATTAATCCACAGTCAATTCTCAATTATCCATTTCTCTGTAAAATCCATGTTTTCCCGATCATTATGGCAGCTTCATAAGGAACTGTATTTTGGCTTCCTTTCTTTCAGCCCTCATTACCTGAATTTAATTTTAAGGGAAGCACTGTTGTACAAACAATTCCATTAGGTATTGTTTGTTTAGGTTGTTCAAAAGGATCACCCACTGAGAACATTCTCGCAGGCAATTCAGATGTCTATGGACAGAAAAGCGGCTGTACAAGACATCCGGCTGACGTTGTGGCGATATCAGATGTAGAGAACGGGTGTCCGTATTCCCTGTGCTGAGTTCTCCCTGTTTGTGGGCTTCGAGAGGAGCTAAAGCCACCTTCTAGGGGGTGGCAAAGCTAAGGAAGGGTGCCCTGAGAGGTGCGGGAGAGATCGCAACTCTCCTGCTGAACCATGGGCTTTTTTCCCTCTATGCCATGGCGAGGGGAAGAGGCAGCCTAAAAATGGCTGCCACAAGAACATCCGAGAAACACCTAAGAACTGGAGCAGAGTCAGTGATCAGTGCCTGGAACTGGGTGAGAAGAAATGGAGGAAGAAGAAGACAAAGAGGAGAAAACAATGAAAATAACAGTGACTGATGAATTAAATAATGGGAAATATATATTAAGAGAGTTGGAAGATACTTTTGAAAGGGAGATAGGGGCCTGGGCAGAAATTTTGGAAACTAGGCAGCAGAAGAGAGTAGAGGTGGGAGAAATATCTCGATTGAACAGCAAAGAAGCAGATGTAGATGAAGATAAAGATCGAAGAGAGGTATATGGGAGGCAAGCCAAAAAAAAACAAAACATTAAAGCGGGCAAGAGACGATGGATAGATGATTTCTCTTTTTTGTTGTTCTGTTTTGCTTTTGCTTTTCTCTCTCTTTCTTTTCTTTTTTTAGGTAGGTGACATGATTAGAAGTTAGATAGGATAGAAAGAAAATGTATTTTAATAAAGGGTGACATGATTAAAAGTTAGAATAAGAGATAGAAATAAGAGAAGGGGGAATATTAGTGTATACATTTTTATATAATAAAATAAAAGCAATAATGAGAAAGCATGGAATAATTGAATAATTATTGCAGCTTAATATAAATGTGTATCATTATTAGAAATATATAAGTTGATTGAATGTAATAACTATTATTAATTCTATTAGCTTTATTTGTATTAGAATGTAGGACACCTAGGTGCCACACTGTTCATGCATTGATATGTTTGTTAAAAAAATAAAAAATAAAAAAACTTTATATACATAAAAAGAATCAGTTTTATTTAAAACTCAACCCCAAAAGAATGTCCAGGAAAAGAGAGGCTCACTGCTATTTTTAAAGCAGCAATTTAACATTTTGAGAAGAATTTCAAAATCGAAGGAAAAAGAATCAAAGGGAGAAGGCAAAACCCTTTAAAAATACAGAAAATTGGATTTCTAAATTGGACAGGTGCTGTTTTGGATAGGCATTTCAAATGCTGGAACTATTTACTTAAAAAACTAGCATCACCTTTGTATTTTGGATTGTTACAATTAAAATTGGATAAAAATGGTTAATATTGAAATTTGACTTAAGAGTGCCACCTGCTGACAAAAGGAAGGCATAACACATTCCCAAAATCCTGGAAATACTTGGCTGTTGGAGATTTAAATGTGAGAATAAGAAAGACATTATTATTAAAGTGACCCTGAAGGCTACAACACAAGAGTGAATTTATAGATGGACTTATGAAGGTTCTGGGGGAAAAAATGGGACTATCCAGAGGAACAGGTCGATTAGCTATGGGATATAAATATTCATGAATATTGAACTTTCTGAGAAGTGACTTTAGGTTTGAATATGTGGTTTTTGGATTATTGGACAAAAGAGGGACAAAATAAAACTAAACAAGATGCTCCACCAGCAACAAATGAGCAGAATTTGGGAAGAAATGGTGTTGATAACTCAAAAGTATTAAGGATACTATAGGAGGGGAATACCACCAAGACAGTGCCAGAGTCAGTAAGACATAATAAAACCTCATAGTACAAGATCAACTCAAAAAGGTAAAGGCCACAGGCATAGGAAAACAACCTTCCCAAAATAGAACACATAAACATCAGGGCCATTTAGGAATGGCCGAACCGTTTGTTAAATTGCTGGCTCACCCCGCCCCTTGCCCCGCCCCTCCACACCACTGGGCGAGGGGTGGGCAAGCCAGCAATTTAACTAACGGTTCGGTGTTTTTTTATAATTTTATTGGCCTCGCAGCTGCCGCGGGGCTTCAAAGGGCTGCCCTACAGCTGATCAGTGTTAAAAGAAAACAAATGAGTAGACCTGCAAAAATAAATGGGTAGACCCAGCGGTGGGATTCTACTTCGGTAGAACCAGTTGTTAAGTAGTTAAGTAGTTAAGCCAGTGGTTGCCAAAGGGGCGGTACAACCCCCTGGGGGGGGGTGGAATGCCTTAGGGGCGGTAAGAGGCAAGGGGGGGCAGGAGAGGCTAAGTGGCAAGGAGGGTGGCCCCCACCCTTTGGCCTGTGCCTCGCAGCACTTACCTCCTTGCAAGCAAACAGCAAGAAAAAACAGCCCCTTCAGCTTCAGCATCGGTTAATTAGCACAAGTTGATTAGATCGGCCTCCCGACTCTCAGCTGATTTGCTCTCAGCTGTTTTGCCAGGGCACTGTTGCTATGTGCAAAGAATGCTGGAGCAGATTTTTTTTCCCCTAGCTATGCTGAAAAAGAGAAACTGAAAGTAAAGCAGGGTCTTTGCTGCACCGTGACAAAATGAGGCAGAGAGAGATTTCTTTTTCTTTTTCCTCACAAAAAAAGGTAGATGCAAAACTGCAAACAATGGGAAATTTAGGGCAAAAGAGGAGAGTTCAAGATTTTAAAACACAAAAGAAAGAAAGCTCTATTTAACTAGGGAATTGTAATAATTGAGATACTATTAATTGTATATTGTGTTGAAAGCAGAAATGGTTAAGTTGTGGTTTGGAGGAATATATGTATAAGAGAATATATAAGAGAATATAATAATATTTTCTATAATATAATATAATATAATATAATATAATATAATATAATATAATATAATATAATATAATATAATATAATATAATATAATATAATATAATATAATATAATATAATATAATAATATATTGTTCTCTTTTATTCTTTAAAGTTTAACAATTCATTCTTTATCTTAATATCTTTATATTTGTTTAGCTTTCTTCCCTTTCATCTTTTTTATTGTGCAGCAATCTTTCTCCTCAAACCTACCACCTCTCTCTTTTCTTTCCTTCTTACTTTCTCTTCCCAGCCTCTTCTTCTCTTCCCCCCTCTTCTTCTCCTCCCTACTTCCTCTTCCTTTCTCCTTCTCCTCCTCTCTTCCTCCCTCTCTTACTCTCACTCCTACTCTAATTTCCCTTCCCTTCCTTCATCCCTCTCTATTGCTGTATCCTTTTATGCATATGGACTATTCAGAGGGCTGAAAAAGTTATTTTTGACTGGTCCTCACATTTTTGACCAGTCCTCGAACTTACGACTGTCCTCACATTTTACGTTTTTGCCCTATCTTGTCACCATGGTGAAGAGAAGCAGTTGTGAAATGAGTGACACGGTTGTTAAGACTGCTACAATGGGCATAAATGATGACTAGTCATAATTGCGAAGACCGGTCAAAAGTGCAAGGACCTGTCAGAAATCACTTTTTTCAGCCCTCTGGGTAGTCCTTTTGTGCATATGGACTACTCAGAGGGCTGAAAAAGTTATTTTTGACTGGTCCTCGCACTTTTGACCAGTCCTCGAATTTACGACTGTCCTCACATTTTACGTTTTTGCCCTATCTTGTCACCATGATGAAGAGAAGCAGTTGTGAAATGAGTGACACGGTTGTTAAGAATGCCGCAACAGGCATAAATGTGAGGATGGTCATAAGTGCGAGGAACAGTCAAAAGTGTGAGGACCAGTCAGAAATGATTTTTTTCAGCCCTCTGAGTAGTCCCTATGCAGATAGCCACGCCCACCCAGTCACATGACCAGCTAGCCACGCCCACCCAGTCACATGACCACCAAGCCACACCCCCAACTAAGACACACCCACAGAACCGGTTCTTAATAGTTGGCTGGACTATTGAATCCCACCACTGAAGAGGACCCACGGAAATGACACACACATAAGAACCAGGACATGTCAGGAAAGAAACTATTGAAACAGCAGAAACTAGAAGAGCAGACAAAGGAATGGCAGAGGATTAGCTAAGGAAAAGATTTAAGCAATAGCCCAAGCAATCTGATAAGAGTTAAGGCGGGGGTAAGCTGATCATGATAACAACATGATCAGCTTAAGGCAAGAAACAAATAATAAGAGCAGAAGGAAACAAAAGAACACGAAACCAGATGAACAAAACACCACCCAGTCTCAAATAGGGAAGAACTAGCATAAGAAAACGCAGGGCGCTCTGTGAACACACACACACAAAGGGAGACCCACAAAAGCAACAAAAGAAACAAAGAATTTCCTTTGTACAGAAAAGTATAAAAATGTACACTTACCTTGTAACAATGTCAACTCACCCAGGAATGCTGGTTCGTGCGCTTGCCGGATCCGTCTTCCTGAAACGATAATAAAGAGAATCCTGTTTTCACGCAGCTTGCTTCGCTCATTAATCTACTCGTCTACTTCAAACCCTTTTGGGGGAAACCTCTACGGAGATTCAACAATTGGCGACAATCATGAAGGGACTCCCAGCCAACCTAACCAACTGGACAGGTCCTGTCCAGCCGGCACGGACCATCTTCGTCCAGGGAAAAATCCATGGACCCTGCCCGGGTGGAAAAGAGGTAGTAAAGGGAGATTTTTGAGCTTTGCCCTCAACGAGCTGCTGGGAAACAGGTGACTAACGCTCTAAATTTTAACATCCCTTAAATTAAAGGGGGGAACGAAAGTGCGTGTGTGAGTGTGGGGTTTCACCTGGATAGCAGTCTGATTCCACCTCTTTGAGCAATCTCTAGCCGCACCTCTGCCCACTGCTAGCTCCACCGAGCCATGACCGGTAGGATAGAGAAAGCAAGGGGGGGGGGAGGAAGCCAAACGTGGAACTTTGTGTTTGAAGGGAACGAAAGCTGAGCTAACGCGAGGAGAAAGTGGAAAGAGGGGGAGCAAAAGAAAAAGGTAAAGGGAGTCCCCAGTGTATTCCAGAAAGCTGCCCAATGTATATGAGAGTATTGAGTATTGAAGTGAGGGAGGTGCTAGTACTAACTGTAGGGGCAGTGAGGTCCTCCCGGATCCCTTTTTGATCCGAAAACCTAGACGAATTCCCTAAAAGGAAGGGGCCCGTACTTCATCAGGGAATCGAAGTCCTTCCCAGAACTTTTTTTCTGAAAACCGTAGGAGTGGTGCCCAGCTTCAGCCAAAGTGAACCTTACATTCTAAGGACCCTCCTCTCTGGCAATGCCTCAGGTTCCATCCGAAGGCCAGGAGGAACAGCCTGGGATGGGCCAGGAGGAAGGCATTTCGGAGCACCCATTAATAAAGAGTGATAATGATGAATCCTGGCTTGATCCTAGGCAGCGTCGAAGGGAGAAGCGTGTGCAACAAAGGAAGAGGTGTGGGAGGGCCAGGGATCGAGCTAAGTCACTGAGCCATGCCCCACAAGGGATAAAAGGGGGAGTGATTGCTTGGCAGGCTTTATGACAGACAAAAGTTTAAACTCTAAAGAGTCACATCGTGAATCCTGCACTTCCGCTCAGATATATTTTGGACTAAACTCTTGTGGATAATTTGTCGCTCTGGAAACGGACTGCAGATAAGGCCTCTCCTGCTTTTTGGGAATACTAATTGGACTTGGTAGGCGTTTTACAGTTAGCTGCCAGAACTCTCGTCTACCAGGAATTCTGGTCTGTTTATACAATAAATTATTGGCAGGTGTATTTGATACTACATTTGTCTCTGTGAGGACGGGGGACAGAACAGACTGTGACTCTCAAGTGAGCTTACTCACCAAAGCAGAATATGTCTCATTGGCTGTTTCACTAGTGGGAGTGCCAGGACTAGCAATTCGGAATTCCAGAAACTTAAATAGCTTGGCATGCACCCAAGCAAAAAGTTTAAACTTGACTTCCTATGCATTGGATGCCCTAAACAGAGAATTGAGACAAATCAGGGAGGCCACCCTTGAGAATCAAGCAGCAATCGATTACTTACTATTAAAACACAACCATGGCTGCAAAGAATTTAAAGGGTTGTGCTGTTTTGACTTGGAACAAAGCTCAAAAATTGTAGACACAGAAGTCAAACACCTAGAGGAACTGGCATAAAACATTGGCCACAGCCAGTCATCACTAGACTTCTCTTGGCTCTTCTCTTGGTTACCAGACTTGTCTTGGCTCAAGATTTCCCTAATGAGTATTGTCACTATCTGTGTATTGGGAGGCCTTATGTGTTGTCTCTGTCACTGCATCCCTCCCTGCCTTAGCTGCATAAGGACTTTTAAGCCAAATCTTTCTCAGCAGAAGGCAGGAAATAACCAAGCAGCCCTCATGATGGTTCAGATTGACCACGAGTATCAAATTTACTCAGACCTAGATCCAGCCAAAGAAAAGGAAGATGGAGAAACACCTATTTAACACATGCACACACAAAGAAAAAAAAGTGGGGATTGTAGGAGGGGAACACCACCAAGACAGTGCCAGGGCCAGTAAGACATAATAAAACCTCATAGTACAAGATCAACTCAGAAAGATAAAGGCCACAGGCATAGGAAAACAACCTTCCCAAAATAGAACACATAAACATCAGGGCCATTTAGGAACAAAAGAGGACCCACGGAAATGACATACACATACAAAAGAACCAAGACATGTCAGGAAAGAAATGATTGAAATAACAGAAACTAGAAAAGCAGACAAAGGAATGGCAGAGGATTAGCTAAGGAATAGATTTAAGCAATAGCCCAAGCGATCTGCTAAGAGTTAAGGCGGGGGTAAGGACTTACCTGATAACAACATGATCAGCTTAAGGCAAGAAACAAATAATAAGAGCAGAAGGAAACAAAAGAACATGAAACCAGATGAACAAAACACCACCCAGTCTCAAATAGGGAAGAACTAACATAAGAAAACGCAGGGCGATCCGTGAACACACACACAAAGGGAGACCCACAAAAGCAACAAAAGAAACAAAGAATTTCCTTTGTATAGAAAAGTATAAAAATGTACACTTATCTTGTAACGATGTCAGCTCACCCAGGAACGCTGGTTCGTGCGCTTGCTGGATCCATCTTCCTGAAACGATAATAAAGAGAATCCTGTTTTCACGCAGCTCGCTTCACTCGTTAATCTACTCGTCATGCCTGCCATGCTCTCCCAGCCGGGAAATTCGAACCCTTTTGGGGGAAACCTCTACGGAGATTCAACAATATTTTGACAAGAAGCTGCAAGGAGATTATGAATAAAAGGCAAAGCATAGCTGGAGGGCTGGAAAACATGATACAAAGGACAAGGAGTGACCAAGACACCCAGGAAGAGGAGGAGCCAATTGGAAAAATAGATAAGTAGAATAGATAAACCAACAAACCAACAAATAAAATGAGATGACAAGAAGGAGATAACAACAAAAATAATAATGACTGATGAAACAAGCCAAGGGGGAGAGTATTTTAAAGGAATTAAAAAAGGAACTGGAGTTGCAGGAAGACTTTTTTTGGAAGAGAGATAGGGGCAAGAGTAGATATTTTGAAAATTAGAAAATGGAATAGGGCAGAGAAGGGAGAAATGTTTAAAATGATTGGTCAAGACATGGAAGCAGATAGAAATAAAGATCCAAGAGAGGAATATAGGAGGCAAGCTAAGAAACAGACAATTGAAGCTTTAAAGCAGGCAAGAGACGATGGATAGAAAGGGAATATTTTTAAATATAATAGTGGCATAATTAAAAGTTAGAATAGGGATGAAAACTAGAGAGAGGGGGATTAATGGAATACACATTTTTATACAATAAGGTGAAGTAATAACAAGAGGGGAAATTAGAACTTGAAGTATGGTATTATTAAGCATGCTTGAATAATATGGTGATTGGCATAAAAATAACACTGAAATATTGAATAACTAAATAATGGAAGATTATAATTTAACATAAATATGTGTATTATGATTAGAACCGTATACAGTAAGCCTGCTAAATGTAACAAATATGATTAATAATATTTTATTTGTAGTAAAAGGAATAACACTTAGAATATGGTGATTGGCATAAAAATAACATATTGAAATATTGAATAATTAAATAATGAAAGATTATAACTCAACAAAAATATGTGTACTATTACCAGAACTATATAAGCTTGTCAAATGTAGTCAATACGATGAATATTATTTCATTTATACCAAAATGTAAGACACTCAGTTGCCACACTGTTCATGCATTGATATATTTGAAAAAAAAAAAAAAACACCTTGGGATAGGGAGGAAGAAAAGCGGCTGTAAGGAAAACCTCATGAGCAAAATTTTCTCCCTGCAGATAAAAACACCGAATTCATGGATACTCAGAGAGGGTGATGCAGTGGTGAAATCCAAATTTGTTTACTATAGGCTGTGGGCGTGGCTTGATGGGTGTGGCTTGGTGGGTGTGGCAGGGGAAGTATACTGCAAAATCTCAGTTCCTACCCCACTCCAGGGGAAGAATACTGCAAAATCCCCATTCCCACCCCACTCTGGGGCCAGCCAGAGGTGGCATTTGCCGGTTCTCTGAACTACTCAAAATTTCCGCTACCAGTTCTCCAGAACCTGTCAGAACCTGCTGGATTTCACCCCTCGGGTGACGTCATAAGAGCTATGTTGACTCCTTCCACATGTTCAGCATTTTTTAAAAAAATCTTTCACATTGAAAGGTGACTGAGTCTTCTAGAGAGATGATAGAAGGGCTAGGAAATTAATTAATCCCCTGCTAGTTAAATTCATTTAAATGAATACACACTGAATTTGTTTTCCCATTCAAAAAATATTGGTGCCTTCTTTCAATAAAATAGTGAATAAAAACAGAGCTTTGTGAGCTTCACTCACCTCGTTAAATTGCTATCGACCTCTCCCTGTATTAGCTCTGCTTTAAAACACTGCTTTTTTAAAGCCCTTCTTTCTGATCTAGTGATAGCTCTAATTCTGATTGACTGTCACATGGCATGTCTTCTCCTTTGAACACCTGGTTGCTGTTTTGTGCAGCTCTCTTTGACTGGGTTGATGGTCATACACACTTCACAAAATTGATAATTAAAATTTTGGTTATTATCTGGCAATTCATCTAATGATAGCCAGTTACATCAATGAACTGTCTTTGTCCAAGGTTTTCCCACCCCTTCTACAAATTTATCGTTCTGCTCACCCTATATTTTCCAGTGGGCACTCCTTCAATTTCTACCCAGGCTGGGTGAAAATATTGCTTTCCTCACCACCTTCCACTGTACTGCATAGGTTTCAGTTCCTCCTGAAATCTCTTTTTTCTATAATTTACAGTCTGTTTTTATGTTTAGATGGTGGAGGGTGCTTAAAGACTTTGTATTTTGTGTATTTCGCTCCCTCTGTAAGGGGAAAGCAACCCCATCCAAAAAAGGGATATCTCTAATGGGAGGAATCCACATATGGAAATAGGGCAAGGCAGCTATTTAACAAACCAATATCCATAAACGTTTGAACAATCTGGTGCCTCCTAGATATGCTGGACTGTGTCCAGCATAGCCAGTTGTAGGATGAATTGCCTATGCATTTCTTTTGCTCCTGGCCATTTGATTCCAAAAAATAATTATAGTTATATTTGGTCTACATTTTTAAATTATTTACTTGCAACACCCTTGGGTTTTACAAAAGTTTCCTCCAATTAAAATGGATCTAACAGAAACCAATTGAATAAATATGACAATTTCTTTTGCTGTTTGCATCAAGATGAATAAGTATTCTCCCATCCACCCTCTCATAAGGCCTCCATACCCAGATTCAATGAGTAGAGAAGAGATTAAAGCAGCAACATTCTATTAGGCTTCTTGCCAAAGAAGGGAGTAAATTCATTGGTTAGGGATAGCTGACTGTATCCTTATTTAAGAAGCAGTTCTGATGCATGCTGCCTTTCCTGGATCTGGGAAACAATGACTGATTTCTAGCTCTTATGTGATACTTGTGTGTGGTTTCTATCTGTGTAAGAAACCTTGCATCTCTGATCTTTGCACTGGATGACAACCCTGACTTGGCTCTTGGAATCTGGACTGGATTTGGACTCATCTTTGGAATGTTTCTGTTAAAAACAAGCTTTTTCAGGCAAGCTCCTGTTTTGTTTACATACTTTGTTCACTGTTTATCTCTCAAGTCTTGAAGTGAAGTGTTAAATTCTGTTGCCCCTAAGTGTGTGGGTGTATGTTAGTGTGCTAATAGACTGGCTAAGAAAAGTTTAATTAAAATGTAATGGTCTAGTATCTAGTATCCTACAAACTTCGATCCGGTACTCATCATCTATTTGGTAACCCTAGACCTTCTCGATGTCGGCTACCTTGTGACTCACTACATTATTCCTTATGGGAAAAATTTGCTTGGTAGTCATTCTTTTTGGCACTCATCACATCTCCTGAAACCAATAAACAATGAGTGCAAAAACACCTCTGTACAAATAGCACCATTCGGCATATCCTATGGTTAAGATTATTGAATGCAACTATAATAATAAAACCGAGGGAAGAACTTGAACCAGAAGGTTACGTATGACACTGGTTTACCTATCAACAACTGAAAGAAAGATTTAAACTGGATTTTTGAAAGCTATGGATTTGACTTTGTTAAAAATGAATTGGACATTTCATTCTGTGGCAATGGTGATCATATTGCTAAAATCTATAAAATGTTATTGAAATTGAATTTAGAAAATGAACATGTAAAACATTGTATGATTCAGTCATACAAGAAACTTTGGATATAATGTGATGTTTGAACAATGGGAAAAATATATGGATGAAGGGTTGAAAATTCACATTAAACTGCAATCTAAAAGAAAATTTGTATAAGATAACGTATCATTGGTATTTAACACAAGATAAGTTATCTAAGATGTACAAAGGTATGTCAAATGAATGCTGGAAGTGTAAAAATAAACAGGGGACCTTTTATCATCAATGGTGGACATGTGATAAAGCAAAAAACAATTGGAATATGATTCATATTTTAATACAATTTTTTTAAAAAAATGAAGATATAAATGAAACCAGAGCTTTTCTTTTTGGGTTTAATGGAAAAAGAACTGAAGAAAAAAAAATTGGAACTTTGTTATTATATATGTTGACAGCAGCAAGACTATTGTATGCACAATAATGGAAGGATACTTCTATTCCTACCATAGACGAATGGTTGCAGAAATTGATGGAATTAGCTGAAATGGGAAAATTGACCCAATAGAAAATTGCTTTTCTATTTACTTTTGTATTTTACAATACTTTATAACTCAACAAAAAATGTTAACAACAACAACAAAAGATTATGGAATACAACTATCTTATTCCAATTCAACAGTTGGGAGTCCAAAGGAGAGCTGAGCAGATGGCCTCAACTACTTTTGTTTGGTTGGAAAATTCATCCTAGAGTCCTTTTTCATATCATTTAATTCAAAATGGAGGTACAATAGGTGAAACAGGCAACATGGGAACATGAGAAAAAGATATATATAAATCCCAACCAGTAAATTCTCTGTTGCTTAATCTTGATGTAGATCCTTATCTACCTATTTGTTTAATCCACTGCTGAAGTGAGTTTAATTATTTTTCAGCATTCATTCATATCAAAGCCATTTTCTAATTGGCGTTGACTTTTCCCCATTCTCTTTAGAAGTAAAATTCTGCTCAATGGGCAGATAGCAGAAGATATTTCAGAGCAACTGGTGCTTTGTATCTTCGGGAAGGTCATGTTTATAAAAGTTAATCAAAGACTGAATTGCTTCCTATAGGATGAAGATGAGAAGTTTCATCATAATAGTTTATTTATGCCATGGAATACTCAGCTTGGAAGAACTGGAAACTTCAGAAAGTCTTGACACTAACTATAACGTGAACCCTGAGTGTTTTATGAATATTGTACGTTAAATCCTTTTTTACTGTTATATTTTGATAGGTTTAGCCAGATACATAAAAGAAATGCAAAAGAGGCATCACTGCCAAATCTATAACCTTCGAAGTGTTATTTATTATATTTACTCCAGTATGATGTAGAAATGTTTAATACTAAATGCTATTTTATACAATGTACAAACCACCAAATAATGAGAGTAAAGTCAAGAGCATTTTTTAATTTTTAATTTAGTTTTTTATATCCAACCTGTATTTTTCTAAATAACTCAAGAGGACAAATATAACCCAGTACTCATTCTTCGTCTTATTTTCCCCACAACAACTACTCTGTGAGATGAGTTGGGCTGAGAGAGTAACTGAGATTGATGTTACCCTGTCATGCTGATGTCTCAAGTATATGTAATTTAAAATTCTTTGCTCAATCTTTATCCCTCGATATTTATGATACAATGCTAGAGAAGAATTGCAAAAGAGACTGCAGCAATGAGCTGGGTAGAGTGGGATCTGCTGTGGGGAGGAACTGGCTGTCTTTTATTCTGTAAACATGAATTTAGGATACAGAGGAAAATTAGCCACATCGATTCTTTTCATCCCCACTTAGTTTGCTTTCCTCATTTATAGTGAGCCTAAAAAGGATCCCAAAGCCTGATGGAAACGATAGCTTTGAAAAAGGTTTTTAAAAAGGTTTTATCGTAAAAGTATTCTGAGAAGCAATTCCAAATGTTTCTTTTTTTTATTGGATTTGAAACAATAATATAAAGACAATACAAAGACAAACAAAATCCCACCACCTACATACCCACACCACATTTTACATACATATTTTAGTCATCATCAGAATATATATTATATTACTTTGTAAATTAGTAAATAAGTGATATATTCTTGGTTCAAGTGTTTTAATTTAAAAATAATCTTCCAAATGTTTCAATAGAGAAAAAGAGGAATCTTTCTACAGGTTCAGTGGTTCTCAACCTGTTGTCTGAAGATCTCTGGAGGGCTGTGATTTCATCACAGGGAGTCCATGAAGATTTAAGAAATGTTATGATTTAAATCTTGAGTTAATTCTTGGGGGTTCATGGCCCTGGTCCATGGCCAAAGAAAATGTTTAAAGGAGGTCCATGAAAAAGAAAAGGTTGAGAACCGCTGGGTTAGGAGAAATTTGAACATTAGGCAATATGGAGGGTAAAAAAATAATCCTTTGCAATGCCCCCCAAAATTAATTAAAATTTTTTAAATTTTTACAGACTTGGTTCTGATAGCCCTTGCACTAAGCATAGAGTAAGAGCTTTGCAAATGTTAAGCAATTCCATCTACACGAATCTGCATGGAAAGAAAAACTTGAAAATTATCGGCAGGGTTCTGTGCATTCTACATAGAAGTCAAAAGAAACACATATTGAAGGCTTTTGAGATTCCCAATTCCCCTAATGAAAAAAAAACAAAAACCTTGCTTTTATTTTTGTCTGTGTCATTCAAAATACTTCAAAAGTTTATCAATGTTCTTAAAACTTTTCATTCCACTGGCTTTGGGGAAAAGATCTCCATCTTTTGAAGGTTTATATTTTTGGCAACCTCCTTTTTTAATGTTCCTGAGCTTTCTGCAGTATTCATCATCTTGTTTGCCCATTTTGTGTTCAGAAAATAATAGTTCAGACAAGTTTGCTCTGTTATCTTTCTTTTCTATTTATAGAGTGAAATTATCCATTTTCATAACTATCCAAGTGAGGAATATCATGTTGAAACAGAAGATGGATATATACTTACCATTAACAGAATACCACATGGAAGATATAATGGTGCAAATAAAGGTAAGACCATGGACAAATCAAATGACATCCAATGGCAGTCTGGTTTAAGAAACGGCAAATGGGCTACTTTTGCGCTCCACAGCTGTGGAAGCACCTTTTTCCTCTTCAGATCTGAAGTGATGCACCAATCTACTCTCAACAAACCTATGTGCCGTGCAAGATTCTTATAGAACATGGCTGAAAATACTTTTCAATAATTGAAGTGGAATGATCTATCTCTTCCAAGTGAAATGTGATAATTTCAGAATGAACACCGACATTTGTATTGGGTGTTACAAGAAATTGTACTGTAAACTTCTCCTTTCAATAGCTTAGAAAAGGAGATAGTCAAAATGTCTTGAAGGACCGACTGACTGATTGAGATTTTTGAGAATCTTACACTGCTCTTTTTAATTAAAAAAAAGTTTTAAAAGCAAGAATGATATAATAAAATAGCAAGCTATTGTGACAAATCATGGCAACAGATGTTGCAAGAAAGAAACTAAGGCCAACAAAAACAAAACCGCCGAATTAGAAACTAGAATGAGAATTGTAATTTTACTAGAACTATACCAGACCTTTACAAATAAATCCATATTAGGCGCTGTATAGGTGCTGCTTCAACCAAAATTAATATCTAATTTGGATTCTAATTGCTGAAGGTTTTTACCCTTGATTTTTGCTGAAATCCTGTATCATTTATAATTTTAAAAAGGTCAAGAATTCAGGAAAGTAGTCTCGTAAGAAGACATCTGTGAAATTGTCTATTAAAGAATGTTTAGGATCCAATGGAAACTTCTCATGAAATGTTTCAAAACAAACATTGATGATTTTTTAAAAACGTACAAAGGTGAATCCCATTTAAGAAGCAATTGGAAAATGTTTTAGCTATTAAACCTGCTTAATAGTCCAATGCATAATTTAATTAGGTTGAGTCTTGAAAGATTAAGAAAAATATATTCTCAATTTGTGAATATACTGAGGCATCCTGAAGTATTGTAGATCATGATACTATTTATAAAACAATGGATAATCCAATAGAATAAACAGTCTAGTCAATTTCTTTTAAAGAAGAAGAGTTCTACAACCTTTCTATATAAGAATCTAGATTTGAAGATTATACCATATCATTGAGAATATATCATAATGTTGGAGACAAAGGAATGGCTTAGAGTAGATCCATTGAATCAATAAAACCTCAGTTCCTAAATTCTATAGATTTAACCACATAATGATCATGTTTTCATTCCAGCCAGCGTAACATATACTATTTCTAATAAGAGATTGTAACAATGTACCACAAATGTTGATTCTTTGCAAGTTTTATTTGCAGCCAATACTTCAATGGTTTTGCAGTCTTCAACAATCTGGCTCGTTTTTAAAAAGCATCTCTTTTTATTTTACAGCTGCACGACCTGTTGTGTATTTGGTACATAGTATCCTGGGAGACGGTTCCCATTGGGTTTCTAACCAGCCTCACAATAGTTTTGGTTTCATATTAGCAGATAATGGTTATGATGTTTGGCTTGGAAATAGCAGAGGAAACATCTGGTCTTCAAATCATAAGACACTGAAGCCGTGGCAGAATGAATTCTGGAACTTTAGGTAAGAAAATATAAAAGGGATAGCAGATTATAATGAATTATTAGCTTAAAAAGATAGGAGCAGGAGGCAGTTTGTTGTAGTGGTTAAGGCATCAGACTAGTGTATGACTTCTAATTCTATCTTTGGCATGAACCCAGCTTGGTGCCAATGGGCCAGTCAGTCACTCTTAGTCCTAGAATACAGGCAATGGCAAACCACTTCTGAAATCTTGCCAAGTAAACTTCAGGGACTTCTTGAGGCAGTTGCTTGGAATGAAGAATTACTTGAAGGGACAAAAAAATAATAATGAAAAAATAAAATAAAATAAAATAAAATAAAATAAAATAAATAATAAAATAAAATAAAATAAAATAAAATAAAATAAAATAAAATAAAATAAAATAGTAGAGTAAATAATAAAAACTTCAAAAATGACTACAGTTTGGTTTTTTTTTTAGGAAAAAAACCATTAAAATTTTATACAGTATGTGACATTATCAAATTAGCTATATTCCATTAATATAGTTTTAATCACAATAGCCTCAATTAAACCATTTTTTTTCTTGTCCTTCTTTTGGAATTTCAACTCTCATGTACCATACAAAAATCCAGACGAGACTATATAACATTACCTGGGAAAGATATAATGATGGAAATTACTTTCAAATGCTATTTACTTTCCATTGGGCATAGTGGTGGGTTTCAAATTTTTTTACTACCGGTTCTGTGGGTGTGGCTTGGTGGGCATGGCATGGCTTGGTGGGCATTGCTTGGTGGGCAGGGCAGGGGAAAGATATTGTAAAATGTCCTTTCCCATCCCAATCCAGGGGAAGGTTACTGCAAAATCCCCATTTGCTCCTGATCAGCTGGGACTTTGGAGGTAGAGAATAGATGGGGGTGGGGCCAGTCAGAATTTTTACTCCCAGTTCTCCGAACTACTCAAAATTTCCGCTACCAGTTCTCCAGAACTGGTCAGAATCTGCTGAAACCCACCTCTGATTGGGCAGGAAGAACAGTTCTCTCTGGTTTGCTTTTCCTGGGACTCTGAAATATTTCTTTCCTAAACTTGCTCTCCCTGCAAGGTCAGCCATGTATGTTCAACAATTCTTAGCAAATATTTTAATTACATTCAATCTAGTGATATCCAGTGAACTGGGTAGTTCCAAGATTAATCTAAATCAGGATCTGGGTTGAGGTATTAATCTGGTAATACTAGTTCAACAAGGTCTGTAGTCTTGCAATCTATTATTTTCTCCTAAGATTTCCCAACAACCTGATCTTGATTTCCCTCTTCTACAATCCTTCTTACACTTGCACAAATATCTTTATGGCTTTTTACCCTGTGATCCTTTCCATGTGATCAGCTGATCTACTTTCTGAGCAAGATGACCTAGGCTGGCATTTATAAAGCAATAGGCTTCCTTTGTTTCTTCCTAGTTTTCATGAGATGGGATATTATGACATTCCAGCTGTCATAAATTTTATCCTGAACAAAACCAAACAGCAGCAGCTTTATTATGTGGGCCATTCAGAAGGCACAGCTGCCGGTAAGTCATTCAGGCAAATCTATGAGCAGGGATGAATGGGGAAAACTAATACAGTCTACAAATTGCAATTGTGCAACTTGCAGTGAACAATTTGAGAATGCCTCTCTCCTGGCAAATAGTTTATGGAGGAGGCCAAGGCAGGAAGAATTGAACAAATCAATTTCTGAATTTCTATTAATCATGAGCCACTTTGTAATGTTGGCTCATCTAACCCAGCCCTTCCTCTCTAAGTGTGGCATGCAATTAGCCATGCCACACTCTAGACAAAGAAAGATAAGCCTAGGACTTTTGTGTGTAAACAAACTGTTCTAACATAAAGTGATAGTCTTGTGTTTCAGCAATTTTCTTCTGGCTGATCAGTGAAGGCACCTGAATCATGTAATGCATCTTCCCATTGTGAACATGAGAACAGGAAACAGATATTTCTCCCTCCGCTGCATAAATAAATAAATAAATATCACACTCATCATGCAGTCCAGCTGTTTGATTTCAAACCAAAGATGCATTCTCCTCCATGCATTGTGTACGAAGTGCACAATTACTGTATACCCTGCAGAAATGCAGGAGGAAAAAGAAAAATAATAGTTGTTTAGTGTAAAACATTGCTCTCCTATACAATTGAAAAGGTCAGTTTCTTTGCAAAAGCTTTTTTTTTCCAGGTTTCATCTCATTCTCTACTTGGCCAGAACTGGCTGAAAGAATCAAGGTCTTTTTTGGAATGGGACCTGTAACCACACTAACATATGCTACATGTCCTCTAATAAAAATGTGGACCCCTCCTCTGCTATTACACGTAAGTGCTTTTGGACTCTGTTGATGCATAATTGAGTCAAGTGCCTTATTCCAAAGGAAGTAACAGTAAAGTAATGAAAACAGCATAGCTTGGAAAAGTGGGCGATGATCCTACCCCCTCCTGATATTTATCTCTAAGACAGGGAGGCACAAATAGTACCTCCTGGCCAAAACTTGGCTTGGGGGGGGGTGTTGAACAGATTTGCCTAATGTGCCAATTGTGCCCTTTCCTGGATCAGGAGGTCTTCCTCATGGTCCCTCTGGAGACAAAAAAACATGAAGAACGATTACAGGAATTAGGTATGGCCAGTGTAGAGAAAAGAAGGACTAGGGGTGATATGATAGCAGTATCACCTCCCATACTGACTACTGCAATGCCTTCTACATGGGGCTGCCCTTGAATCTCACTCGGAGACTTCAGCTGGTGCAGAATGCGGCCACGCGGGTTGTGATGGGAATATCCCGACACTCCCATGTTACACCTCTCCTATATGACTTGCATTGGTTGCCGGTTGCCCTCCGAGTGAGATTCAAGGTGCTGGTGAGTACCTATAAGGCCCTACATGGCTTAGGCCCAGGATATTTGGGGGACCATCTGCAGCCAGCAACAGCTGCCCATCGCCCGGTGTGTTCCCACAGAGAGGGCCTCCTCAGGGTGCCGTCGGCCAGATAGTGTCGGCTGGCAACCCCCAGGGGGAGGGCTTTCTCTGTGGGTGCACCTACCCTTTGGAATCAACTGCCCCTGGAGCTCTGGGTGGCCCCTGACTGGCCCCTCTTTCCTCCGCGACCTGAAAACATGGCTGTTTCGTTTGGCCGGTCTGGACTGATGGGGTTTTAATTCTAATTTAATTTTAATTTGTTAGTCTTAATTGTACTTTTAAGTGTTAAATTATGAGATTTTGATTTATTTTTTTAACTTTTTATTAGATGTTTCTTAAATGTTGTGAGCCGCCTTGAGTCCGGCCGGAGATAGAGCGGCATATAAATCTCATAAATAAATAAATAAATAAATAAATAAATAAATAAATAAATAAATAAATAAATAAATAAATAAATAAATAAATAAATAAATAAATAAATTAGTATCCCAGTATTTGAGGGGCTGCTACAAAGAAGAAGGGCTCAACTTATCTTCCAAAGCCCCAGAAGGCAAGAAAAGAAACAATGGATAGAAACTAATTAAGGAGAGAAGCAACTTGGAATTCAGGAGAAACTATTCAGGAGAATATTTGATTTGGATGAATTACATCAATTCTAATTAATTAATCAATTAATATATTTCAGACACTGTATGGCTACCTAGGAATTCTGCAGTATCCTAGTACTCTGAGAAATCTAAAGGTTGCGGTTTGTAATTTTCAACCTAAATTCTGCGAATCTGTTATGTCTTTTATAGCTGGTTCTAACACTCCCAATTTCAACCTGGTATGTATAAACGAAAACTGGATCAGGCTTGGTTTCTATTAAATACATTTGCAATTCCAACCCTAACCCTAAGCCTGCAGATCTGCCAGTCACAAACATGGGGGAAGGGGATAGAATCTGGCCATTTACAGAAAAAGTTTGCTAATCCTTAGATGAAAGCCTTTTTTTAAATTTTAAGTAAGCCAAAGCTGAGCTTTACTATTAACATTTGGATTTCAAGATTTCCAGGAAGGAAGAACTAACTTTTGTGCAAACGTTTTAGAACACGGGGTGTAACTGTGTTCATTATATTGGAACTGAGAACTTTCCAAGTTGTTTTTAGCAAATGTCATGCCAATAAAACTGAGGAATCAAGCACCATGACTGTTCGAAAAACTAATGGCTTGTATAAAGAATCAGCAAACTGGAATGAGAATTGTTTTAAAATGAAAAATACAAAGCACATAGACTGCATTCTGAGCTGCCCCTTTATATTTCTGGCTAGTTGCAGGATAACAAATGGCTCTAGTCATCCAAAACTATTGCTGTTTGTGCATTCAACTTCAAAATACAAAGTAACCACATAGCAAATGAATAGGGTAACTCCAGCTGAATTATGAAAATTAAACCTATTACACTGCACATTACTAGAGAGTATCCTGGGTTGGGGATGTCCATCTATTGTGTTAGGTCTATTCGTGAATGTAAATAGACCCACAAATTTACAATAAGCTCTAATTGAATTTTTACTACTCAGCGGATGAAATTAATTAGAGAATTAAGATGAAGAATTGTTTTATTTCAGAGTCGTATGGACATGTATGTAGCACATTCTCCTGCTGGAACATCTGTACAAAATCTTCTTCACTGGAAACAGGTAGGTTTCTGTACCATAGATTGAATCCAGTTCTAACCATACATAGGAGAGTACATTAATCATTGTACTATATATGGGTTTCTTCTGACTAACTCTGGATGCAGCGGAGCGATATGTGAATTTATTAAATGTTTCAAGCACTAGTGACAATCACAAATAATAAATCACATAAACTGAATTATGCTAGGCGGAGTAGACACAAATAGAACAAGTTCACTAGTAGAGTGGTGTGGGTTGGAGTGGAATGGTATGGTATGGTATGGTATGGTGTGGGGTGGGGTGGGGTGGGGTGGGGTGGGGTGGGGTGGGGTGGGGTGTGGAGTGGAGTGGAGTGGAGTAGAGTAGAGTAGAGTAGAGTAGAGTAGAGTAGAGTAGAGTAGAGTAGAATAAAATAGATCAGGTAAAAGAAACACACCAAACAAATATATTTAAGTATATGATTTATAAATTCCCTTGTTATAATAAAATTATACCTAAAGTGAACCATTCATGATCATCTAGTGACAGAAAGGGAGAAAACAAATTGAATATCTGAAACTATACAATCCACAGAAGTGTTTAAGGTTTAAGGTTTTTTTTTTTTTAACTAAAAATTGATTAAACATCATTGACTAATTTAAAGTAAAAAAATCTGGCTATGAAGAAGAGCACTATATCAAAGAAGGCAACCTAGAATTGTAAGATTTGTGACATTACCTAAAACTGCCTCTTTTGGGGGTAATAATCTGCAGCTTGTAATATCTGGAACTACATTGAGCTCATTCAGCATATGATGTTAGCATACAAATTGTCTATTTCAGCTGCAATCTTTATTATTTCTATAGCAAGTCTCCGGGTAAAGACTGTCTTGGTTAAAAGATGAACCGTAGTTAAGAACGGAGCTTGCTGTATTGGTTGCTTTCAATGGTTCAATTTCATTACACAATATTACTTATACAGTATTATGCAATAAAACTGTTCTGGCTTATGTACAAATTTGAGCTAATGACATACATACATACATACATACATACATACATACATACATACATACATATATGTGTGTATGTGTGTGTGTATTCGTAGAGTTTCACAGGTAGAGGTATGCAAGTCTTGGCGTATTCGGGTCTTTTCCCATGTAAGATTGAGGGTATTTTGGCGACATTTTGATGAGGTCCCACTTGTCATCTTCAGGCTGTGTCTTCGGCTTCGTGCCTGTGCGAACAAAGCGTGATCGGGGCTGCCGTCTCTCTATAAATACTGGTGGGGAGGTGTGGAGTGCTGGCTTTGTTGCTCTGAGCGGGTTGGTTGCCTCTGTCGTTATATCTTGATTGGTTGATGGAATTGATGTGTGCAGATTAGTCAGTTGTTTCGTAATGTTATGAAACAGCCGACTAATCTGCAAACATCAACTCCATCAACCAATCAAGATATAACGACAGAGGCAACCAACCCACTCACAGCAACAAAGCCAATACTCCCCACCTCCCCACCAGTATTTATAGAGAGATGGCAGCTCCGATCAAGCTTTCAAGATTTTGCAGAAGACCAGCATGGATGGGACCAAAGAGCAGGCCCTCTTGCTGGATGGGACAGATACAAATGCTCTGTTTTACACATTGGCAAAAAATAAATAAATAAATAAAATAAAAACATAAAATACAAACTGGATGCCTACGACCTTGTAGATGACCCTCACTATGTCAAGGACCTCTAATGATCTAAGTGCCTGAGCCCAACAACATTTTGGCAACAACATTGCCAAAAAGGCATCAACAGTTTTTAACTTAATTTTGTGTAGCTTCTTCTCTGGTAATATTGTACTTCTAACTAGAGCATATAAAACATTTGCTAGACCAATTCTTGATTACAGCTCATCTGTCTGGAACCCACACTGCATAGCGGACATTAATACAATTGAGAATGTCCAGAGATATTTCAGGATAAGAGTCCTCCATTCCTCTGTTCGCAACCAGACTTGAGATTTTGGGCCTAGATAACTTAAAACTATGCCATCTTCTGTCCGACCTAAGTGTAGTACATAAAATTATCTGCTACAATGTCCTACATGTCAATGACTACTTTAGCTTCAACTGCAACAATACATGAGCACACAATAGATACAAACTTAAGGTAAACCGCTCTAAACTCAATTGCAGAAAATACAACTTCAGCAACAGAGTGGTCAGTGCCTGGAATGCACTACCTGACTCTGTGGTTTCTTCCCAAAACCCCCAAAACTTTAACCTTAGACTGTCTACTGTTGATTTCACCCCATTCCTAAGAGGTCTGTAAGGGGTGTGCATAAGCGTATTAACGCGCCTATCGTCCCTGTTCTAATGTCCCCATGTATTCATAACTATCTCATGTATTCATACCCATGTTTATACATTTCATGTATTCACAATCATGTTTATACTTTTTCTGTAATCTTATATATGCTTGACAAAACAAACAAATAAATAAAAAGATAGATAGATAGAGACCTCTGGGAAGAGACGGTCTCATAAATAACAGAGGGGGAGCGGGAGTAGAATGTCCCAGCCTGCAGCATCCATCAGTTTTCATCTGGCTAGCATCCTGTCAGTGTGTGAGAGAGTTGAGGGGTGTTTGGAAACTCAAACAGTATTTGCTGTGTGAGCAAGAAGGAGACAGGAAGGAGGCTGGGCATGACTTATCTCGAGTGTTTTGTAGTAAAGCTGCTTGCTGCTGTGAAAGTAAAACTGAAAGTGAAACTCCTTTCCTCTGCTTGTGTTTTGCATTTGGAACAGATTTCTTTTGAGGTGGGGAGGGGAAGAAGAACTCCTTAGCATCAGAGTGTGGAACAGATTTCTTTTCAGGTGGGGAGGGGGAGTAGAACTCCTTAGCATCAGAGTGTGTTAATAATAAGATAGGAAATACTAATGCTCTGATGGTCATTTGGAAAAATCCTTTCTTAGTGAGCACCTAGAAGCAAAGAGGAACATACGTGGCAAATTTCAAGTTTGTAGGCTTTATGGTTCTAGAGATTTCATGATTACAGTGTGAGTAGTCTTGCAGAAGAACAACATGGATGGGCCCAAACCGGCCCCCAGCTGATAGTACCAGTGGTGGGTTGCCCCTGGTTTGCACCGGTTCTATAGAACCGGTAGTAAAACTGGTGGGAGGCTCCGCCCACCGACCCTGACATTATCAGAATGCTTTTGTGCATGCACAGAAGAGCACACACGCGAGCAAAGCGAGAATGCGCGTGCGGCCCCATTGCAAACCGGTAGTAAAGGTAAGTAGGACCCAGCCCTGGATGGTACCCAGAACAGGCCCTCCTGCTGGATGGGACAAATAGAGACACTGAGTAGAGACGGTCCCATAAGTAACTGAGTCCCAAGCCATGAAGACTTTGTAAGGTGACAACCAGCACCATGAGTTGCATCTGTATCTGCTATACAATGTAGCTTGTAGAGCAGTGGTATGTTATCAAAATGACTGGTAATTCTTTTATTCAGTTCTGTAACTACTACTCATTACAGATCTATCATGAAAAGGTGTTTCAAGCATATGACTATGGCACTAAGGAAAAAAATATGGAGAAATATAACCAGGTATGAAAATAAAACAGTTTTCCTGTGAAATATGTTGTTCCCCATTTGTAGCTTGTCTTTGCCCTAAGGATTGTCATTTGTTTTATGCCTGGACTTGTGGACTTTCTTGGTAATATAGCAGAGGTGGGTTTCAGCAGGTTCTGACCAGTTCTGGAGAACTGGTAGCAGAAATTTTGAGTAGTTCAGAGAACTGGTAGTAAAAATTCTGACTGGCCCCACCCCCATCTATTCTCTGCCTCCCAAGTCCCAGCTGATCGGGAGGAAATGTGGATTTTGCAGTAACCTTCCCCTGGAGTGGGGAGGGAATGAAGATTTTATAGAATCCTTCCCTGCCATGCCCAAGCCACGCCCATCTAGCCACACCCACAGAACCGGTAGAACAAACTTTGAAACCCACCACTGTAATATATGTTTATACATAATGTATGTTGTTTGGGGGACTGAGGGAGGCTGCCTTCAAGGTAGCATGGGGTGGGGCCTTACTGGCCATTGGACACATCTTGAGGGCAAAAAAAGGACTTTCTAAAGATCTGCCTTGCCTTGATCACCTGAGTCATGACAGGCTCTGACCTGATCAATAATGTAATGAAGGCAAACATCAGAGTTAAAAAACCAAACCAAACACATTTAATCTACCACCCTCAGTTTCATCTCAGGTTTAGTGTTTGCACTGAGTTCTATTACTTTGTTTGTTCACCGAATTTTTTGAAAGTGGTAATTTGCAATATTTTATATGTTGCATCTCTTCCTGAGCAGTTTTTGACTAATTATTTAAATTTGTTGCTTTTCTTCCCAGACGACTCCTCCTGTATACAAGATAGAAGATATAAAAATACCCTTTGCATTCTGGTATGGTGGAAATGACTTATTTGTGAACATAAAAGACATCCAGGCATTATTAGCCCGGCTTAGTAATGTCATATATCATCAACATGTTCCTGAATGGCAACACATAGATTACATTTGGGGACTTGATGCACCTGAGGTTATGTACATGCATATCATTGAGATAATGAAAAAATATCAGTGATTCCTCAGCAGTGATATACAGAGAATGCATGTTGTATGATGACAATTTAAAAACATGCCTTAAGGCTGCTTTGAAGTCTTAATACAGCTGAGTCGATGAATTCGTTGAAGTTTGCAATCTGATTTAACGCTATTTTTCCAAATAATATTTATATTAGCCAATCATTTCTTCTAGCTGTTCCCATTTCCTCTGAATTCTTTACCTTATTCCTCTGTAACTGAGAAACAAATTAAATTCTCATAAACAATTAAGAAATTTCTTTTTTTTATTTGGATGCCCATTATAGTAGCAATACTAAGTTATAGCACTAACAAAATGGGGTAGCAGTAATCAGTCAAATGGCACATTTGGAGCAAAAGCTTACCAGGTTTTAGCTCATATACTGGAGAAGTAGAATTCTTTATTGGCCAAGTGTGATTGAATGCACACAAGGAATTTGTCTCCCGTGCATAAGCTCTCAGTGTACACGCAAACGGCAAGTGATAAATCATGATCATAATCATAAAATACAATCATCATAATCATAAGATACAACATTCAGTTGTAGTCATAGGATACTAAATAAGCAATCAACATAAATTGTAAGATACAAACAACAAAGTTATAGTCATAAGAAGCTAAGGAAATAGGTAATAGGAAAGATGAGAAGGATAATAGGAAAACAACCCTAGTAGGTGGTTTGACATCCCAGGGCATAAGACAGTGTTGTGGGAATTAGCTGTTTAGCAGAGTGATGGCATGGGGGGGGAACTGTCCTTGTGTCTAGTTGTTTATTTATTTATTTATTTATTTATTTATTTATTTATTTATTTATTTATTTATTTATTCATTGGTTCAATTTATATGCCGCCCTTCTCCGGAGACTCAGGGCGGCTTACAATGCGTTAAGCAATAGCCTTCATACTTTTGTATATACCTGCTTAGTAGGGCTTTCGGGCCCCCCTAAGTGGTGTTCTTTTTTATACAAAGTCAGCTTATTGCCTCCACAATCCGGGTCCTCATTTTACCTACCTCGAAAGGATGGAAGGCTGAGTCAACCTTGAGCCTGGTGAGATTTGAACTTGCAGCAATTGCAGGCAGTTGGTGCTACTTAATAGCGCTTTAGTCTGCTGTGTCACCAAGGCTGTTCTTTGTTTTAGTGTGCAATGCCCTATAATGTCATCTTGTGTTCTGTCCCCGTCCCACACATGCACCCCCACAGGCAGCCCGGAGTTAATAAGCCACACGACAAAGTCTTTGAAGATAAAGCTGGCAGCAACCCGGTGGCTAGCTGCCAATTCAGACTTTACTCACATAAAACAAAGATTAGACTGCAAGCATTCCAATAAAGCAGGCAAAGTTTCAGCAATACAAGGATTAGTTCAAATGCAGTCCAACAAGATAGGCAGAAGTCCAGTAATGCAGAGATCATGGATTATTTCTAGTTTTTGCTCGTCACAAACTTAACCGGCCTCCACACCCACATTTATACCCTGTGGGGTGTGGTCCAGTGACTCAGCTAATCTCTGGCATGCCTTCCCCTCTGCTGCGCATTCTTCTCCGTGCGCCGCTGTCAAGGATCCAGCCAGCACTTATCTCCTTCATCGCTGTCCACCTGTGGCTGCGGGGACGTGCTTGGCTCTGGCCCTATCTCTTGGCCTTCAGTGTCCTCCGGAGGCATTGCCAGAGAGGAGGGTCCTGGAGAGGGAGGCCTTGCCAACTCCTCTCCCTCACTCTCAGAGTCTGCATCTGTCGATAGCCCAGGCTCAGGCAACGGAGCCACAACATCTTGAGGGAAGAAGTTGAAACAGTTTATGTCCAGGATGTGAGGGGTCTGTAGATATTTTCACAGCCCTCTTTCTGGCTTGTGCAGTATACAGGTAGTCCTCGACTTACAACAGTTTGTTTAGTGACTGTTCAAAGTTACACCAGCAGTGAAAAAAGTGAAAAAGCGGTTTTTCACAGTTACAACCTTTGCTGCATCCTCATGATGACATGAACAAAATTCAAATGCTTGACAACTGGTTCATCCTTATGATAGTTGCAGTGTGCCGGGATCATGTGATCCAGGGGTGGGTTCTACTTACCTTTACTACCAGTTCACAGTGGGATCGCTTGTGCACGCCTTGCTTCTGCGCATGCACAGATTGCTTCTGATGATGTCAGGGTCAGTGGGTAGAGCCTCCTGCTGGTTTTACTACCAGTTCTATAGAACTGGTCCAAACCGGGGGCAACCCACCACTGATGTGATCCCCTTTTGTGATCTTCTGACAAGCAAAGTCAATGGGGGAATCCAGATTCACTTAACAACCAGGTGAGAAATTTCGTAAAATGGAGCAAACTTCACTTAGCAAATGTGTCACTTAAGAACAGAAATGTTGGGCTCAACTGCAGTTGTAAGTTGAGGACTATCCATATACAATAAGCACTGCTGTACAAAGTGGTAATATGACTATTATAATACGTATCTTGGACAATTCAGTTAATTCAAGATGCAGCAGCGACATTGATCTGTTAAGAGAGACTGTGTTATGTTTGTTCTAAGCTGATATGCTTAAGAATTTACCACAGTTTGTTGATATGCTTCTGGGTGAAATGCAAAATACCGAGGTGACTCTTTTCTTTGTGTTAACTCTGTCTTCATTAAAATAATCAGAAGAGTTCCCAGACAACTTGAGAACAAGCCTTCTAATTTTGTTACCCTAAATTCAGAAAGAGTTTTCTTGTAGCTTTCATTGATCGACTGATGAGAATTAGAAGACTCTGATACCAAAATTACTCTGGGCGAGCTACATTAGAAACAAAAACCACCAGAAAAAAATCAAAGTCTAGCTTCTTTAAAGGTCTTTGAAAGAATTATAAAGGCTCATAATATTAGTGTTCTGACCCAGCTCCCCAAACACGACAAACCCTCGGAAGTGAACTCAAAGATTCCTTTAATCTTTGAGGAAAAAGTTTCTCTCTCACATCAGGCTAACAAGTCTGTCTGACAGGGAGATGGATAATTGTCTGCCGTATCTATTCATCTCTGCCTCCTGCCTTTTATCCCCAGAGCTAGGGTGGGGCTTCGCTAGCAGCAGTGGCTCTTCCTTCCCAAGGATAGGCCCAAAGATTTCTACTGCTCTCCTCTCCTCTGCCTGCGCATCCACACGTCAGGCACTGGACCCAGCTGTTGCTCCTCTTCCTCATCAGTCACCTCCAGACCTGGAGGCTGTTGAGTCTCCATCTGAGGGCTGACAGATGGCCAAGGCTCTGCCTCTCTCTCTCTCCCTCCCTCCCTCCCTCCCTCTCCCTCCCTCCCCCCCCTCTCTCTGCCAGCTCCATTCCCTCTTCCCCCTCGGAGCTCTCAGGTTGCCTTGATGCTGATTTTGACTCCCATGCTTCCTCCTCCTCTGATACAGGTGACGGGCCACAACAATTAGTCTGGCTTTTAGTCATTGTATTTATTAGTTTTGGGTGGTTTTAATCTGAGTTTTACTATGGTTTTAGCTGTTTTGTTTAACACTTAAAGGCTTTCCATTTTTAATGCATACCATCCTATATAGAGATGAAGACAGAGATAGAGATGCAGATGGCGATAGTGATACATTGGCAAAAAAATGTTGCCGTGCAGCCTCACTGCCTAACATGAATACTTCTTGGGATCTATATACTTCTTGGGATTTGTCTTAATATAATGTGTCAGTTTCTTTATTATGATACACAACCAGAAAGTCTTAGAAAAGCAGTCTGTAAAATGGGGGGGGGGGAAATCAAAAACTAACAACGGGGAAATGAAATAGGAGATGAACTGGCACCCAAGGAGGAGACCTAAGATAAAACAGTAAAATCTCAACAATATCCCTTTGAGTGCCTTTGAGTATTCTGCAACATTTGAAGAGATTGTGTCATTCTGCTCAAATCATTAATAACAAAGATAAAAGGAATTGTTAGGGTGTGGCTGTTCTATCTCCATTCCCATGTGAAGTTGGCAACTCCCAGGCATTAAAGCACTTTATCTCCTTGTTCTATTACTATTACATACATTCAAAACAAAATAGACAAACACCTTTTGACAAGCCAAAAGTCAATTTACAACATAACTTTATTGCTAAACCTGTTTTGGATTACAACACATATAAATAGCACAATTTAACACCAATGAAATAAATAATATGGCTTATACTCGTGATGGCGAACCTATGGCATGCGGAGCCATATCTGTGGGCACACAAGCGTTGCCCTAGCTCAGCTCCAGCACGCATGCACGCATCAGCCACCTGATGTTTGGCCCTTTGGGCCCACTGGAAGTCAGGAAACGGGCATCCGGAGGGTCTCCGGGGAGAGTGAGGAAGGCAGTTTTCACCCTCCCCAGGTTCCTAGAAAGCCTCTGGAGCCTGGGGAGGGCAAAAAATGGGCCTTCTGGGCCCACTGGAAGTTGGGAAATGGGCCATTTCTGGCCTCCAGAGGGCCTCGGGGGGGGGAAGCCATTTTCGCCCTCCCCAGGCTCCAAGAAAGCCTCTGGAGCCTGGGGAGGGTGAAAAACAGGCCTACGGGCCCACTGCGCCATCACGTGCCAAAAGTGGGGGGAGCACAGGGGGGGTTACATGCACATATGTGGGGAGCATTGAATTATGGATGTGGGCACGTACGTGCGCAAACCCCATGCTCCCCCCGCTTTTGGCACATGACGGCAAAAAGGTTAGCCATCACTGGCTTATACTATACCAATGGTTTTCAAATTGACAACCACTGTGTAGATTTCAACTAGCTGGGGAATTGTGGGAATTGAAGTCCACACATCTTAAAGTTGCCAAGTTTGAAAAACACTGACTTATACTCTTATACAAACGCTGTACTTTAGTAAGAAAACAATCATGAAAATAAAAATGATATTTTGACGCTCACAGAATTGACCACCTCATTTTGATTTTATCACCCATTAAACCTCCAGCAACAGGATTTAATGCAGTCTATTCTTTTGCATAAGCTTATTGGCTGCCTGATGTCACTTGAAATTATAAAAGGAATTACATTTATCACAATGAATTGGCCCCATGGGTCGGAGCTTTTCTAACAATATCTGATGTAATGATCTAGGAATCCTTCTTTAATATGTGTTCTATGTTGAGGAACTTTAATCTTCTTACTATGTCCAGTGGAGTCTCTCCAGCCTGAAATAAAGGGATAAAATGAACAAAGGTGAAAAGAATGAATGAAGAAAGCATCAACATATATAAAATCTAACTTGGCTGACCCAAAGGTCCTTTTTCAAGAGGCAATTGGACTTTCTTGATTTTCTTTGAAGACATTTTGCTTCTTATCCAAGAAGCTTCTTCAGTTCTGACAGGATAGTTGTTGTGGCCTGCTGGCGGCCAGCAGAGCTGGCAACAGAGATGGACAGTGAGGAGGTTGGGGAGGAACTTGGGCCAGTCCTGGGGCTGGAGAAAGCTCGGATGAGGGCTCTGCATCAGAGGCAGGGAGGAGGCCAAGGCTATTTGTTAGTTATATGCAGCCCCCGGAGTCTGACATCAATGAGGCAGAAGAACAGTGGGAGCCTGTTCCCAGTGTGTACATGTGTAGAGCTGCCAGAAGACAAGAACAATTAAGAAAACAGGGAGTAAAGCTTGGAGATGATTGGCCCCTCCCATAAAACATAAAAGAAGAGCGAACAGGACATGAGCTTTTGCAGGAAGCAATTAGTTCATTTGGACGGTTCAAGATTTGAAAGTTCTGTTTGTGACTCTGTGCCAAGTTTGGCCTTGCCCTGCATCTGGAAATTAGCTCTCTGGCAGCATTCCATATGAGATAGGTGGGTGCTGATAACCTTCCTCTGAAAGACTGTTTATCAAGCCTTGAGGACTGTAAATGAAAGTAATTTACAGTCGGATAAATAAAAGAGGTTTTGCAGGACTAAGACTTTGCTTCATGCTTTCTAAGGAAGCCTAGGTCAGAACAATAATGTCTTTCCATCCTTCCATTCCCCACCATCCAGTCAGAGCTGAAGAAGCTTCTTGGATGAGATGCGAAACGTCCTCAAAGAAAAATAGCTGCCTCTTAAAAAAGCACCTTTGGGACAACCATGACCTGGATGACTGAGAATCTCCATAAACATCTAACTTGGCCAACTTTAGATATTTGAAAGAGTACTATTGCCAAGAAGACAGTTATTTCATTGTAAGTTGCGCAGAATAATTTCATTTTGGATAGTATCCAATACTGGCTTTTGAAGCAAATGTTACAAATGTTCCAAGTTCTAGGAGGAAGTCATAATCTCTTTCTTTCTTTCTTTCTTTCTTTCTTTCTTTCTTTCTTTCTTTCTTTCTTTCTTTCTTTCTTTCTTTCTTTCTTTCTTTCCTTCCTTCCTTCCTTCCTTCCTTCTTTCTTTCTTTCTTTCTTTCTTTCTTTCTTTCTTTCTCCACCTGTCTAACCGCAAGGTAACTCTGGGCTGCTTATAGTCATGAATGCTAGATATAAATATAATAAAACATAAATAAGTTAAAACAAGCCAAACACTATGATCTAATTAAAGATGTGGGAGAACAGTTGGGGGGGGATGGGATCTGTTGTTAATCGAACAACCACCTCCATTGTGGTTAAATAATTGTGTTAATCTACCATTAGAACTTTCCTCTATTTGCTTCAAAGTTTTGATGAATCTCTCCAGTGCAAATTTGTTTAAGAAATGTTGGAAGTAGTCCATATAGTCTGAAACCAGTGGCAAATGGTAATACAGGTAAGATTACCATTTGAAGTTAATCTCTTCAATGTTAGGTCAAACGAAAAGAATTTTGACCAAAAGGTGAGTGATGGTTGTTATTGGTATGACAAAAAGTGCCTTATCAGTGAGAAATAAAACTCCTTGTATAAAGATTGATTTTCACGCAGTGGAAACGTCTGAATATTATTTTATGATATTATTATTTTTTGGAGGGGGAAACATGTATGAGTCTAAAACATCGCTTACTTCTGCTAAGCTACTGCTAAACAATATAATTCTCAAATCATGGCTATAAAATGTCTTCTTCTGCTATTGCGAGACATATATTATAGCCACATACTGTATAGCCACGGGTCACCAAGTTCAGAGTTTTATGGTGTCACAGGAACTCTCGTTTTCTGTGGTTAGCTGAAGCGGTTGCCATCAATCGAGTGAAGCCTCCCTTGGGTGTGCAGAAACAACTGTATGTCAATCTGTGCCTTCCGTGGGTGTAAAGTTTCATCACTGGTTGGTGTTCACACACGTTATATGTCTAATTGAATGATTTCACTGGACTTTATGCTCCGTGTTGATTTTTAACTGTGTTATTGTAAGTTTGGCCCTGACGAGTCAATACGAAATGCTTGCATCTACCGCCGTTCGTCTTTTAACTGCCTTGTTCAAATTGTTAAAGGGGACTAGTTGCTTTAAATATTATTCTCCCTATGGGAAACTTAAAATTATCTGTCATCATCTAAGGTTGCTAACTTTAACCTTCATGGTAAATGTTTCTGAGTGTTCTAGTCAAAAAGCTTAATGGGGAGTGCTGGATGGCTTACACATGATCTATCTATTTAGATAAATCTAATTTTTTAAATATTTATGGATGCTGTATAGCTGGTTTTAATTCCTTTTTATTGTTTCTTTTTGCTTTTTTTTCCCTTGCTACTATCCATATTGACTTTTTAAACATCAGCTGCTTCTGGACAACATAACCTGTATCAAAATCTTCAAATGTAATGACTTGTAATACATCACCACAAATATTCACATTTTCCTCAGTTAGCAAACTAGTAGATGAAAATCTTGGAAAATGGTAGAAAAGAAAAGAAGGTTTAAAGGTTCCCCTGTTCAGTTGTGATTGACTTAAGGTGACAATGCTCATCTCCAATTCTCAGCGTAGGGATCCTGCATTTTCTGAGAGAGGCTTCTGTCATTATGTGGCCCACATGAAAGTACAGAACACAAAAACCTTTCCCACTAAAGTGGTACCTATTTATCTACTTGCATTTGCATGCTTTAGAACTGCTAAGTTGGCAGGAGCTGGGGTGATGATAATGAAAGCTCACCCTGTCACACAGCTCTCAGGTCTTCAACCCTGACTGTCAGCTTTCCAGCTGAGAAGCCCAGCATCTTAACCAGTGGTGGGTTCCTCCCGGTTCGGTCCAGTTCGGCCGAGCCGGTAGCGGTGACGATATGATGTCACCGAACCGGTTCTCCCCCCTCCCACCCCCCCACGTTATTCTTACCTTTTATTTGGTCCCACCCCCAATCTATTGCTGCCTCCTGAGTCCCAGCTGATGACTAGAGGGAAAAAAAACTGTTTAAACTCTTGCCGCGGGGCTTCAAAGGGCCGTCCTACAGCTGATCAGTGTTAAAAGCAAACAAATGAGTTGGGTCGTAAGTGCGAGGACTTGGTTGTAAGTGCGAAGACCTTCCAGGATTGACTTTGGCCAGCTAGCCATGCCCACCTAGTCACATGACCCCCCAAGCTACACCCACAAAATAAGCCACGCCCACAGAACCGGTAGTAAAAAAATTTAGAACCCACCCGTGATCTTAACCATTAAGCCAATGTACTGCCCTGGTAGAAAAGAACCCCACTTATATATTTTTTCTTTTCTACAATAAAAATAGATTCCTCTTTCTTAGTAGAGAGATAGTCCAAATCACAGAGCTAGAGATCAAAATTATAATAAGACTACTTTTCCATACCTTGTCCTTTAGGGAAAGGTCAGCACCTGCTTCAACTAATAATGGAATGATAGATTGGTTCTTCATTTCACAAGCATAGTGGAGAGCAGTCCGTCCTGACTAGAGAAAAAACATAATACATATTCTTCAGGAATAAGTTGTACCCTTACCCTAATATCCTTCTCAGTAAGTATAAAATTAAAAATGGAATTCTTTCTTGCAAACTCTTGAATTATCATATATTTATACTTTTGTTCTATTGTTTCATTCACTTATAGACTGGACATTGATGTCGTGCAGGTATCTCTATGCTACTCAACTGCAAAATGGCTCCATAAATAAAATAAGCTAAATTAAAAAATTAAATTAAAAACTTCAAAACAAAATTATCATAATTAATATATACTACAGAATTTAAACGGTCTCAATTGGGTTGCAACAGTAAGGATAAAATGTAGCAACTTCTTCAAATTATGCATTAAATTGCAACCAAGGATGAATTTACATGGCCTGCCAACTCTTTTTCAATTAGTTCCATTTGTATTATTTTCTGCAAGTGTTCACCTGTATTCCTTAATTGCCTTGAGATTTGAAAAACCATCTTATTCCATTGTAGTCCTGAAGCTGAGTACAATATTGTACTAGGACAGATTCAGTGATCTAGTCCTATATCCGTGATGCAAACCTATGGCACGCGTGCCACAGGTGGCACACGTAGCCATATTGGTGGGCACGGGAGCGTTGCCCTAGCTCAGCTCCAGCACACATGTGCACGCTGGCCAGTTGATTTTTGGGCCTTCTGGGCCCAACGGAAGTCAGCAAACGGGCTATTTCCAGCCTCTGGAGGGCCTACGGGGAGGTGGGGAAGGCTGTTTTTACCCTCCCCAGGCTCCTAGAAAGCCTCTGGAGCCTGGGGAGGGCAAAAGATGGACCTACCGGGCCCACCATGCCATCACATGCCAAAAGCAGGGGGAGCATGGAGAGTTGCGCACACGTGCTTGGGGGGGCAGGGCACATAGAATTATGGGTGTGGGCACGCACGTGGGCAACCACTCCACACTCCCCCAGCTTTTGGCATGTGACAGCAAAAAGGTTAGCCATCACTGTCCTATATTATTCCCAACATACAGACTGAAATAAAAATAAGGTTTAACTCTGATTTGAATAACCCTACTATGCAATATTGTGTGGTTTTAATTAAAGAATTGAAGCAGGTGAAGCCACAAAGTTCTAGCAGACGTAAATCATACTTGTTCAGGAGATACAATTATTTGCTAAAGGACTGAACTCTTCACGGCCACTTCTGTTTGGTTTGCTTTGGTGTTTTAATTTATTTTTATTTTTATTTTACTTCGAATTTAAACATTACCCCCATCACCAAGCCATGCCCACAGAACCGGTAGTAACAAATTTTACATTTCACCCCTGCCCTGATAGATCTCATGTTAAGTTGGCTGGCTTGGGTACTAGACAAAAAGAAAGAAGCAATTGCTCCCATTTTCTCTCCATATAGGGCATGGGTGTCAAACTTAATCGCGTCACATGATGTAGCACGATGTATCACAACGTTTTTTGCCTTTGCGGAGCTGGGGTGGGCTTGACCTGCATGTGACGCATTGGGCCCATGGGCCACCAGTTTGACAGGCCTGATATAGGGGAAATCATAGGGGAAAAATGGTCCTCTCCTGCCTCATCCTTAGGGAAATGAAGAGGTTTTTATGTGTCACATCCAGTTACCACCCAAACTATAATCTAGATACAATTAGAGTATATGAATAGATGCACTTACATCATCTTGAGTGTTAACATATGCACCAGCTCTAAGCAGCATCTTGATGAGGTTTTCATTCTGCTTACTTTTAGAAACCTGTTTAGCAGATTTTAGGGGTGAGAAAGGAAAAAAAAAAAAGGAACATTATTGGAAAATGGGTAACACTGTCATATTAAGAAGGCAGCTAATAAAGACTTTCTCTTATATAAATTTATCCAAATCCGGCTGAGAACATCTAGGTGTTCTTAAACTTCCTGATACTAAAAATTCTCAAAACATAATTAGGATATCTGATTAGTTGCCTCCCAAGTTCTGTCCTAAGAAACTATGGATTATTCTAAGTGTGTTCAGATCTTTCATAATGTACATTTCATAATGTAAACACAATTTGTAGGATCACAATTTGAATGATGGAATGGCTCGCCCTGACTATGAATTGAGAAATTGCACATGGGGAGTATCCATAACATGCATAACTACAGTAGAAAAGTTATGTGCCAGTTACTTAAGAGATACACTTTAATACTTAGACAGTTGAACAGTGCCCAAGAAGCAGCATTTGAATATTGGCTAATTCCATTTTTAGGAAGTCAAAAATTATTATAGGAAGAAAAGTAGTACATCATGGGAATGATACAGATGAGTTGCCAAATGACTTTTTCTACATTGGGTTCTTCTAGATGTTGTAATTTCCCACATAGCTAGAAAGTCACTGTCACGGCACATCTAGAACACACCAAGTTGAAAGATAAGGGTAAACAATCACCTCTTTAAATACTAATGTAGAAAACACTCTTTAAGGGAGACAGGGCTCTTACAGATAAAAGTTAAAAGTGTTCTGTACAAATTAGAATTAAAAGTGTTCCTGTAATCAATGGGTACAGAAAATATTAGACTGTGTACTGTAAACCTTTGAGGGTGTTTTTTGCTTCAAAGAAGAGCAAAACGACTTCCTGAATCTGCTACATGGCAATATGACCGGCTTTGTTTTGCCTTCCTGGTTGGAAGACAGTTTGCGTGCACAGAACATAGAATAATAGGATTGGAAGGGAATTTGGAGGTCTTCTAATCCAGCCCCCTGCCTGTGGTAGGAAATATTCCATTCTGGACAAATGACTGTCCAGTCTCTTCTTGAAAACCTCCTGTGATGGTGCACCCGCAGCTTCCAGAGGCAAGCTGTTCCACTGGTTAATTGTTCTCACTCTCAGGAAACTTCTTCTTAGTTCAAAATTGGTCTATCCTTGATTAATTTCTAGCCATTGCTTCTTCTCCTGCTCTCAGATGCTTTGACTCCCTCTTGTTTGTGATAGCTCCTCAAATACTGGAAGATTGCTATCACATCACCCCTAGTCCTCCTCTTCATTAGACTACACCAGGGGTCAGCAACCTGCGGCTCTGGAGCCGCATGTGGCTCTTTCACCCCTCTGCTGCAGCTCCCTGGCATTCAAAATATGTGTCAAAACCACCAATGTGCGACACCCACCGGCACACAATTTATTGAGCTTTTCAAACCCCCACCCCCTCGGTAGGCCAACCATGGATAAATCCAAAAAAAGAAAAGTTTCAGAAGAAAACAAAGTTTAATTCAACTACATATGCTAGTTTTGTGGCCGCTCAAGAAATAGTCAGGCGCGGGAAGGATTTTGTGGCTCCCAGTGTTTTCTTTTCTGTGAGAAACGGGTCCAAATGGCTCTTTGAGTGGTTTAAAGTTGCAGACCCCTGGACTAGACATATCTAGTTCCCTCAATCATTCATTGTATGGTTTAGCCTTCAGATCCTTATCATCATTGTTGGTCTTCTCTACATGCTCAGGAGCCTCTTCTGCTTTTAGAGTGAGCTGGCTAATGCTAAGGAGACACTCTGGGGGTGTTCTAAATTTTCTGGCACTTTAAAAATAACTGGAAAAAGACTGTGGAAATATGAAGCTCCTACCAAAAGCTTTTTGGGTTTTTGTTTTTTTTTGCCAGAGACAAAAGAAAGACATAAGGGAGGGCTGCATGGCAGATTTTACCAAGCAGAGAAGATTGTAACCAATAGGACAAGATCACTAGAATCCAATATCTTCCAATAAGAAAAATCAGAAAGTCATTATCAAGAATCCCTGCAACTTTCAAAAGCAAACTATATAAAGAAAAAAAAAAATCCCAACCTCTCAGAAAAACTTTTTCTCATTCTTGTCCTATATATCAGATTATCTAGCCCTGTCTTTTGAGTGGACTGGTCTGTTCCCATCTGTTCTTTGTTTTTTCAATGCCATCATATAATTTTTCAGTACAGGTAGTCTTCGACTTACAACGGCGTGTTCGAAGTTACAACGGCACTGAAAAAAGTGACTTATGACCTTTTTTCACACTTATGACACTTTGCAACATCCCCATAGTCACGTGAATGAAATTCAGATGCTTGGCAACTGACTCACATTTATGACGGTTGCAGTGTCCCGGGGGTCACCTGATCACCTTTTGCAAATGTCTGACAAGCAAAGTCAGATTCATTTAACAACTGCATTACTAAGGAGCCTGAGTGGCGTGGGAGGCTAATGCCTCCTACAAAGGCAGCATTTAACATCCAGCTGCCTGCAATTACTTCAAGTTCAATTCTCACCAGGCTCAAGGTCGACTCAGCCTTCCATCCTTTCTAAGGTGGGTAAAATGAGGACCCGGTTTGTGGGGGCAATAAGCTGACTTTGTATAATGACTTCATAAATATGAAGGCTATTGCTTAACGCATTGTAAGCCGCCCTGAGTCTCCGGAGAAGGGCGGCATATAAAAATAAATAAATAATAAAAAAAAAACTTAAGAACTGCAGTGATTCGCTTAACAAGGGTGGCAAGAAAGGTTGTACAGTGGGGCAGCATTCACTTAACAACCGTCTCACTTAGCAACAGAAATTTTGGGCTCAGCTGTGGTGGTAAGTCAAGGACTGCCTGTATTGTGTAAGGACTAATTTTCACATGGAAACAATATGAAGTGTTTCATTGAGATGAATCACAGTTACCTCTTTGAATCAGGAAAGAGAATTATGGTACCCCTAAAGCCCAAAACTCCTTGCTCAGTTGAATCCAAACCTAAAACACGTAACTACAACAACTGTGGTAGAAAGGACAGGGCACACGGATAATAACCGTAGGCATCATTTGATACTTGTTTGACCTGGAACTTACCATGAGAAGATATCCTAGTAGCATAACAGGCATTAAAAGTATGATGAGCAAATAATCAAGGAAACCAAATCGTTTTTTGACTGCGTAGTGCAAACAGGTTCTTTCTTTCTAGAGAGAAAAGAAAGAGTTTTAAGACAGTTTCTCATTCCATTGACCATAAATTATTTGCGATTTGTTTGATGTCAGCTTGGAAAGGTTTTCGATGCTTTCCCATTGCAGATATTACCCTGGAGATATTCTCGGTTCCAGGAGAGTTACCCTCAGTTACTGTATAAGGAAAGAAAGAATGGCCTTGTTGAGACAGTAATAACAAGGAATAAGGGATTTAGGAAGGACTAGAAGCTACCTGAATTGTTATCAGCCTGCAGCGGGAATGGGACAACTTGCCACAGCCAACTTGCTGCAGCCAACTCACCATGGCCAACTCATCAAGGCCAACTCATTGCAGGACAACTTGCCATAGCCAACTCACTGAAGCCAACTAATGGGCAACTCACCATGGGCAACTCATCATGGGCAACTCATTGCAGGACAATTCACCACGGCCAACTCGCTGCAGCCAACTCATCATGGCCAACTCACTGTGGGACAACTTGCCATGGCCAAGTCGTTGCAGCCAACTCATCATGGCCAACTCGCCACGGCACAACTCATTGCGGGACAATTTTAACAATTCTATTTAATTATTTAAAATAAATAAACATTATTTTAATTTTTGCCATTCACATTTCAATTCTGCATTTTTGCATCCTTTTTTTTTTTAAATTATTCCACTATTTATTTGCTATTAGTGTAACTCTTGTCCTGCAGTGAGTTGTCCTGTGGCGAGATGGCCATGGCAAGTTGTCCTGCAGCGAGTTGGCCATGGCAAGTTGACAGTGACAATTTGCCTTCTTCTTTTTTTCCTAATTCATACATGAATAATGTATAAATTATAATTTGCATGTTTTTGAGGACCTGGATAGTTTATTCAGAGAAGCAAAATCTACCACATGTTGTATTGATGCTTGCCTTACATGGCTTGTATCTATTTACCAGAAAGCTCTGGGAGTTGGCCTGGTAAACATGATTAATATTTCTCTGAGGGAAGGGAGGTTTCATCCTTTTTAAAGCCATCTTCAAGAAGTCCTCATTTAATCTCTTAAATTATGTAATTAAGATCAGCTTCTAAAGTTCCATGCTTTTCAAAGCAATCTAGAACTCTCCTAATCCCCCAGAAGGAGGCAAAAGACTCATTGCTGATAGCTGCACCCAATCCTAGATACAACTGGCTTTAAAACAATAGTACATTCTACAGATAACTTCCAAGCTTTAGAACATTTCTCTAATATGTTCTACATACATGGAACTTCAGCTGGGACACAGCGTTGCAGCAGATTGATCTCCATAGAAACCATGATGCAGCAATTTTGATTTCTTCATATAGTTATTATTATCTAAAAAGCCTCAAACGATTTGAACCAAGGACCACTGAAAAATGCTTTCTCCTTGCAGATTAGCACCACCCACTTAGATCCTACAAAGCTTAGCTCCAACAAGTCACCAGAGGCCAAGATTTCCCCATGGTTACTCCACATCCATGGAATTTACTTCTCAACATAGTACAAATATGGAAGAGCCTGTAGTACAGTGGACTAATGCACTGTTATTAACATCTGCTGCTTGCAATTACTGCAAGGTCAAATCTCACCAGGCTCAAGGTTGACTCAGCCTTCCATCCTTTCAAAGGTAGGTGAAATGAGGACCCAGATTGTGGGGGCAATAAGCTGACTTTGTATAAATATACAAAAGTATGAAGGCTATTGCTTAACGCATTGTAAGCCACCCTGAGTCTCCGGAGAAGGGCGGCATATAAATTAAAGCAAAAAAAAAAAAAATTACCTCAACATTTAAGGGGGCTTTATAAATGCCTTTCTTTCACATTTTTAATAATTTCCTATCTTTGTGATCTATCTTAATGTACAACAATTTTAAATAATTCTTAGAAGCAAAAGCCTTCTGCCAATACTTGGAATTTTACTAAAACATTTTGATGTCATAACCCCTTGATGGCGAACCTATGGCACATATGCCAGAAGTGGCACGCAGCGCCCTCTCTGTGGGCATGCAAGCCGTCGCCCCAGTTCAGCTCCATGTCTTGCATGGAAGTCAGTGGTGAAATCCAATTTTTTTTACTACCAGTTCTGTGGGCGTGGCTTGGTGGGCGTGGTTGGCTTGTTGGGTGTGGCAGGGGAAGGATACTGCAAAATCTCCATTCCCTCATCACTTTGGGGCCAGCCAGAGGTGGTATTTGCCGGTTCTTCGAACTACTCAAAATTTCCACTACCGGTTCTCCAGAACCTGTCAGAACCTGCTGGATTTCACCCCTGATGGAAGTCAAACATTTAGTAGCGCTGGTTATGATATTTTATCCCCCCATTTCCCAGAAACATTCATAAGAAAGGAATAATAAAGGTGGGATTTTAGAATTCAAACATACAAACACCTTCCACAAAATATCCAAGACTTCACAACTAAGAAGGAGAGAGTCTGGATAGTGGATGTTGCGGTACTTGGAGACAGAGAAGAGAAAGAATTGTAGGAAATCACAAAATACAAAGACATAGAAATAGAATGACTGTAGCAAACCAAAGCAAAAATAATACTAATAGTCATAAGTACCTGAGGCACAATTCTAAAATATCTGGAGCATCTCTGCTTGAGCAACATCTTGAACATCACTGACATTGACAAAATCATCATCAGTCAATAGCAAAAGGCAGCTATAATTGGAACAGTTTATAATCCTGCAATAACATCTTTAATACCATCAAACAATGGTGCAATAGTGTTTGTGAGCAGGATTCACTGGGATAGGGATTTTCTATCTTTCACGGTGAGTTGTATTGTGTTGGGAGGGGGTGTGCATGAAGGGAGGCTCAGCCAATCTCATAGTACACATGTTGTACTCTGACAATAAAGGTTTGAATTGAATTGAATTGAAGAACCCAACAGGTGTATACAAATGCCACAGCCAGTCTAATCATCTGGCTAATTGTGCAACCATCCACAATAATAATGGATAACACCAATAGTAATAAGTACCTTACGTGCAATTCCAAAACATCTGGAGCACCACACGAAAGCACCATCAACATTGAGAAAAATCACAATTAGTCAATTGCAATTAGTCAGAACCACTGGCATCCTTCAATGATACCTTTAATACTATTAAACAACAGCCTAGATCCTTGGGAATGACCCAGCAGATAGACAAAAATGCCAAATGCAGATTAAATCACTGGCTGACTGTGCATTCAACCATCATTTAAAAATCAAGCTGGCAAGCCACAATTGGATAATTGAAACGCCATTCCTTTTTTGCAAGCTTCACATCCATTACATGTACAAATGTAATGGATGTGAAGCATGTTAATAACTTTATTAGAAATTATAATTAGAAGGCTAATAGAAGGCTACTACAAACTAAAAAGAATTAAAAAGAAAAATAGAAGGTGCAGAAAGAAAAACAAACTGGAAAAGGAAGAAGAAATAAGAATACAGCAAACAAAAAGGAAAAGAAATGACTTTCTTCACAACCAGTACAAAGACTTTTAATAGCCTTCTTTAAAACACAACAAATGATCTCTTCTTCTCATATCTTATCTATAAACAGAGATATAGGTTACCAAAAACATTAGTTACATCTCCTCATTTTGCCTCTATCACTGAAGGGTTGCCCCCGGTTCGGACCGGTTCTATAGAACCGGTAGTAAAACTGGCGGGAGGCTCCGCCCACCAACCCCGACGTCATCAGGAAGCTTCTGCACATGCGCAGAAGCGTGAGCGAGCACACGCATGTGGGGCTCCATTGTGAACCAGTAGTAAAGATAAGTAGAACCCACCCCTGGCCTCTATGTCTGGAATGCCTGCCTCACCCTTCAGAACTCAGAAAGGAAACCTACATTTCTACAAAGCTTAAGAGGTGATTTTAAACCGGTGTTTTTCAAACCTGCCCACAATAAGATGTGTGAATTTCAACTCCCAGAATTCCTCAGCTAGCATATCCTTCCTCTATTCTCTTTGCACATCAGTCCTGGTTTTAGCAACCTAAGAAGAGGTCCTATTGCAGTAGCTGCTCTCACCTTATTTTTTATGTTCACATCAGCATTCATTTTCAGAAGGTAACTGACGATTCTATTGTGCCCTTTTTTGCATGCACAGATTAATGGCGTGTCTCCACCAAAATAGTCCTGGATATTCAGATTATTTCTGTCTTCTTCCAAGAGGAGCTGAAGTTCATTGAGGTCATTATTATAAGCTGCCTGGCAAATGGGCTGAGGGAAGGAAAGAGAGAAAGGCAGGAGAACTTCAGTAAGCAGTTTCAACAGCTTTTGATTTAAGACAAAACGATAAATGTATTGTGGGTTGTTACTTCAACACATCCATCCACCCTTTTGAATTGTAACACACAAACTTTTTTCAACATACAGGTAGTCCTCAATTTCCAACCATTTGTTTAGTGACTGCTCAAAGTTATAACGGCACTTATGACCATTTTTCACACTTACGACAGTTGCTGCATTCCTATGGTCACGTCATCAAAATTCAAATTCTTGGCTACTGGCATGTATGTATATATATATTAATTTGATTTATATGCCGCCCTTCTCCGGAGACTCAGGGCGTCTTACAATGCGTTAAGCAATAGCCTTCATACTTTTGTATATTTATACAAAGTCAGCTTATTGCCTCCACAAACTGGGTCCTCATTTCACCTCCCTTAGAAAGGATGGAAGGCTGAGTCAACCTTGAGCCTGGTGAGATTCAAACTTACAGTAATTGCAGACAGCTGGTGTTAATCACAATGCTTTTAGTCTGCTGAGCCACCAGGCCCATGTATATGATGGTTGCAGTGTCCCCAGGTCACGTGATCCCTTTTTGTGACCTTCTGGCAAGCAAAGTCAAATGGGGAAGCCACATTCACTCAACAACTGTTTTATTAACAACTGTAGTGATTTACTCAACAACTGTGGCAAGAAAAGTCGTAAAATGGGGCAAAGCTCACTTAACAACAGTCTTGTTTAACAAACATAAATTTTGGGCTCAACTACGGTCATAAGTTGAGGATTACCTGTAATTCTAATGCAGGCTAGGTAAATGAACTTTCACCAACGGATCAGAAGTGGTATTCAGCCGGTTCGTACCAGTTCAGAGGAACCGGTAGTGGAGATCGCAGGTGGGCCGGCCCCCCAAACCCCGCCGGCTCTATGCTGTCCTATTTAGGCATGGTTTTGAGGCTGGGTGCATGTGTGGAAGACACATGCGTGAGCAAAGCACATGTGCAGAAAGTTGGACACATGCACGGAAGGTGCCCGCATGAAGCAAGCATGCACATGCAAGGCAAACCGGTAGCAACAAAATGTGAAACCCACCACTGTGACAGATGATTACTGTAAGTTGAAAGCAGCCTGAGATCTCATCCATGAGGTAAAGAACAAATTGGTGTCTTCAGTTCTATAAATTAATACACATGGGTCTTATCATGCATATACAACTTGTTCTTGTGAAAGCTCTTTACTTTCAAAACCCTGATACCAGCATTTCCCCTCCAAGATGCCTCTTTCCCAGGGCTAAGAGAAAGTGACTGGCTCAAGCTAGCTTTGCGCCTAAGGCGGGACTAGAAATCACAGCCTCCCAATTTTTAGCCTGATGCGTTAACCACTACCACCAAACTGACTTTCACAGAGCAGACTTAGGATCATCCTAAACTTTTAGAGATAGACAAAGAAACCAAGGAGAGGAGAAAAGGAATTGCAGCAATGCAGCATTCACCAAACTCCTGGTGAAGTTGAAGTTTGAAGTTGAAGTTGAAACCAAGAACACATTAAAAAAAAAAAAAAAGCTGCAAACATCCCTGATTTTTATTTCCAAAGAATGGCTCTGGGGTCTTTGTGGTATCCAAACACTTTCTTGGAAATAAAGGTAATGTGCTATCAACATGCCGTTTTCCATTTCCTCGTTTTGTTTCATCATTTCATTGTTTTGCTTTATTTTAAAATCAAATTAAATCAGCCCAGCACCTGGTGAGCACTCTTGGAAACATCACAGGAGAATTAACATACAGTATATAGGCATCACACTGGATACAAATGTGTAATGAATAAATTCATATACATGTTAAAAGAAAGTAAAATAGTTTTTAAAGGTGTGCAATTAAGGGACAACTTGAATAAGTATTGCATTAAGGCTGCAGTTCCACATTAAATCCACAAAGTGGTGCTAATAGATTAACAATTAATCTAAAACTACTGGTGTGACAGCTTCAAGGATTGCTGAATTACCAATCACTCTTGTTTTCCCTGAATTGTTTTTTTTTTTCCCAGTTGAAAAGCCCAATAGGCAGGATAACAGTGAGATCTCCATGCTTTAACATCCATTCTCCGAATAAGAATTCTTGAGTCATTTGGTGAATAATTGCTATTGCAAACTGTAAAACTGATCATGATATGAGATCCATCATAGTTAAGTAAGGCAAACGGCAGCACTTAGATGATTTTGGAAAAAAAAAAAGATACCTAAAACAGGGTTAGATCTGGTTAGTATTTGGAGGAGAGACCACCCATCAAGAAATCGTCAAGAATGTATGCTTGATTGGGAGGCCCAAAGATAAATCGTTTTGGTAACTCAGGTATGTAGTCACCAGGAATCAACTTAAGGGCAACTATTTTTTCAAAGATCTAAAATGGGGAGGGATTTCAAAGAGGGATCAATGAAATCAGCAAGTATTGCGGGCCCAATTGGTAAAAGAAAGCTCAGGACCATATTGGTTGGAAACATGAAAAAGAGGCCTTCATCCTGCAATGGATAGACAATGGCTAAGAGGAGGAGGAGGAGGAGGAGGAGGAGGAGGAGGAGGAGGAGGAGGAGGAAGTGAGGGATTCTTTGAAAGTACACAGCAAACTAGGCCATGAATTTTCAGGGCTTGGCATGGCTGCCCTTCCCACAAGGCATAATCTGGCCAACTCATGCCATAAAGAGATTTGTAGTCTCCAATTCATACACATAGACTGGACTGTTGCTTCAAAGATCTCTAAGTCTAATCAGCTGTGTGATGTAGAGAGCACTGACTTCTACTGTTAATGAATACAAATTGGCAGCCCTCTAAGGAATGTAAACTGTTTAACAAAAGGCTAGTGAAAAAGGCTTGTAGGTTAGGTTAGAACTGTTTTTGTTTTATCATAACGAATCAAAAGGTAAAAGTCCATACGTCCTTTCCCTCTCCAAGCCTAGAATACTTGGGTTTCAGAAATTGCATAATTTCAGTCCAAAACGGACTATCCAACTGTGTGAAAAAAAGAAAAGAGGAAACTACATAAAGGCAACTATACAGATCAGAATGGTTTGACTCTATGAGTTATTTCAATTCAAGTCAATTGTCATAATAACTTTCAGTTCAGCCATAATGTCGGCAATTATAAGATCCCACCAAGTATGAAGAATTTGTGCCTCAGTTTTCTTGTTTTCTTTCTCCATCCTCTTGTTGTGATCCCCGAGCCCGTCTTATCAGGGGGAGAAGACTCCAAAAGTGAAGGAGAGGAGTTGGCAAGGCCTCCCTCTCCAGGACCCTCCTCTCTGGCAATGCCTCAGGTGTCCTCCGAAGGCCAAGAGATAGGCCAGGAGCCAGGCACTTCCGAGCAGCCGCAGTTAGACAGCGACGGAGATGAGTCTTGGCTGGATCCCCGACAGCGTCAGAAAGACAAGCACATGCAGCAGAGAAGGAGGCATGCCAGAGATTAAGCTGAGTCACTGGACCACACCCCACAGGGGATAAAAGGGGGTGTGGTGGCCATTCAGGCCTTGTGACGGACAAAACTGAAAAGCTAGCAAGTCATACTGCATTTCTGGAACTTCGTTATATGCCCTCCTTTGATTTATTATGGACTGGACTTGACAATTCTTTGGCTTTGTGGACTTATTTTGGTTTATCGGACGGAGGAGAAAAACCTCCCTTTGTGAGTAAAGTTTTTGGCAGGCAGCTACTGGGTTGCTGCCAATTCTGTTATCTCAAAGAAATTCCTGACTACTGGTTTAATTAACTCCTGGCTGACTGTTTGTGTGCGTGTGTGAGATGGGGACAGAACAACTCTTAGCTTAGGGTTATCTCATTTTGAACTATACAGGTAGTCCTTGACTTACAACAGTTCATTTAGTGATGGTTCAAAGTTACAACGGCACTGAAAACAGTGACTTACGACAGTTTTTTGCACTTACAACGATTGCAGAATCCTCATGGTCACATGATCAAAATTCACATTTATGATTCATATTTATGACGGTTGCAGGGTCCCAGAGTGATGTGATCCCCTTTTGTGACCTTCTGATAAGCAATCAATGGGGAAGCCAGGTTCACTTAACAACCGCATTACTAACTTAACAGCTGCAATGATTTACTTAACAACCATGGCAAGAAAGGTCATAAAATGGGGCAAGATTCACTTAACAATTGTCTCACTTAGCAACATCATTTTGGGCTCAGTTGTAGTCGTAAGTTGAGGACCACCTGCCAATCTAAAGGTAGCTAACTTTTCTGAAGGATCAGCTGTAAATACTCTAAATGAATCGGTGACACTGCTTAGGGGTTGTATTTTTCAATAGTGCGTTCTTACGGAAAGAAAAAGAGAGGTAACATTTATCCTGGTTATTTTTTGATACCATGATATAAAGATATATTGGTGGCATGGGCATAGGGAGAGTGGGAGAGAATGGCAAAGCCCCAAAGTAACAAGAGTAGAGTAGAGTAGAGTAGAGTAGAGTAGAGTAGAGTAGAGTAGAGTAGAATAGAATAGAATAGAATAGAATAGAATAGAATAGAATAGAATAGAATAGAATAGAATAGAATAGAATAGAATAGAATAGAATAGAATAGAATAGAACTTTTTATTGGCCAAGTAAATACTCTAAATGAATTGGTGACACTGCTTAGGGGTTCTATTTTTCAATAGTGCATTCTTACGGAAAGAAAAAGAGAGGTAACATTTATCCTGGTTACTTTTTGATACCATGATATAAAGATATATTGGTGGCATGGGCATAGGGAGAGTGGGAGAGAATGGCAAACCCCCAAAGAAACAAGAGTAGAGTGGAGTGGAGTGGAGTGGAGTGGAGTGGAGTGGAGTGGAGTGGAGTGCAATGGAATGGAATGGAGTAGAGTAGAGTAGAGTAGAGTAGAGTAGAGTTGAGTAGAGTAGAGTAGAGTTGAGTAGAATAGAATAGAATAGAATAGAATAGAATAGAATAGAATAGAATAGAATAGAATAGAATAGAATAGGAGTTGGAAGGGACCTTGGAAATCTTCTAGTTCAATTCCCTGCTCAGGCAGGAAATCCTATACCCGTGTCGGCAAACCTATGGTACGTGTGCCGGAAGTGGCATGCAGAGCCATTTTTCCGGGCACACGAGCCATCACCAAGTTCACCTGAAACTGCTCATGCACGTGTGCCCCAGCTGGTGTTCAGGCCTCTGGTGCGCATGAGCGCAATTCAGGGGACCCAGCTGGTCTTCGGAGCTCTCCTGAGCATGTGCGCATGTTTGCGCATGCATGCAATATTGTGCACGCATGTGCAGACAGCGTTTGCGCACATGCATTGCACGCACGAAAGCTGTGCATATGCGCATATGGTGAGATTGCACACACAGCACACGCTAGTGCACATGCGCAAAAGCTGTGCGCGTGCGCAGATGGTGCGGTTGCGTGCGCAGCACATGGGGAGGAGCCAGCGTTACCGTGGATGGCACACGAGCGGGTGCAGCGTGCGAAGCGCGTTCTTGTTCAGCATTCGGTAAGTAAATGATTCGCCACCACTGGCCTATACCAGTGATGGCTAACCTTTTTGCCATCGCGTGCCAAAAGAGGGGGACCACAGGGAGGTCACTCACGTGCATGCCCACACCCATAATTCAATGTGCCCAGCCTCTGCTCATGCGCGTGCATCCTCACTGCAGCCCTCCCTTGCTTTTAGCATGCAATGGCACAGTGGGCCTGTTTTTCACCCTCCCCAGGCTCCAGAGGCTTTCTAGGAGCCTGGGGAGGGTGAAAACAGCCTCTCCCCCCCCCCGAGGCTGGAAACAGCCCATTTCCCAACTTCCGGTGGGACTGGAAGGCCCAAAAATCAGCTGGCCGGTGCTGGAGCTGAGCTATGGCAATGCTCGCATGCCCACTGATATGGCTCTGTGTGCCACCTATGGCACCCATGCCATAGGTTCACCATCACGGCCCTATACCATTTTAGACAAATGGTTATCCAATATCTTCCTAAAAACTTCCACTGTTAGAATATCCTAATGATGTGAAATAAACTACATTCCTTATGTATTCCTTGTCATGACACTAATATAAAACGGTGGAGCTTGCATTATGATGACACAAACCACGTTTCATCATTCTGGTGTCTTCGTGACAAGGCGTGGGCCCCTCTAATTCAGAGGGCGCGTATATCATCCTGACTTTCTCCTTTGCCTGAGAATGTCTTATGTACAGGAGTTTCATCAGCATGGATTGTGCTTCAGAATCACCGCACGTCTACATTTTGCATTTCAAGACAGTGCATGAACAAAAGCCACAATAACCCAGGTGAAGGATTCAGAAATCCAAATCATTTCTGAAATGGAATGCAGCTCAACTGGATATGCTTATACTACAAACCCGTGTGTTTATAGATTAAGCGGGTTGGGGATCCAAATTGCATTTTCTCTATTTACTTTTAACAAATAGGGACTGTCTCCCCTAGTTACAGAGTTTTCATAAGAAGTTTTTAAATGTAAAATTATTTTTTTCTTGAACAATGACAGAGAGTTGTATCTCTTAGCCTTGTGAGGTAATCCAGGCAAGAAGCACAGCCAGGAATTTTAGCTTAACCTTTATTGTAAAGATGCATTAGCAGAATCTTGCAAGGCTGAAAGTACCTCTTCCATCCCTCATTTTTATTTTCCTAAAAACTACGGATAGTTCCTTCTGAGATTCTTTTACCATCCCTCCCAGTGGTGAAATTCAATTTTTTTAACTACTGGTTCTGCAGGCATGGCTTGGTGGGCATGGTTTGACTTGGTGGGCGTGGCTTGGTGGGCATGGCAGGGGAAGGATACTGCAAAATCCCCATTTTCTCCCCACTCCTGGGAGAAGGATATTGCAAAATCTCCATTCCAGGGGTGAAATGCTCCTGGTTCGGATCAGATCGCCTGATCCGGTAGTGAAGGTTCGGAGAACCGATAGCAAAAATTCCTGTCCCCATCCCCATTGCCCAGCTGAGCCGAGCAATCATCAGAGGCTTTTTTTTTTTTAATTTTTAAAAGCATTTTTTCTACAACCTCTTTGGCCGAAAAAAATGCTTTTAAAAGTTAAAAAAAAAAAGCCTCTGATGATCGCGCGACTCAGCTGGGATCATCAGAGGCTTTAAAAGCATTTTTTTACAACCTCTTCAGCCGAAGAGGTTGTAGAAAAATTGGTTTTAAAAGTTAAAAAAAAATTGACCACGCCCACTCAGTCATATTACACCCCCCCCCCCCACCAAGCCATGCCCACAGAACTGGTAGTAACAAATTTTACATTTCACCACTGCTCCATTCCCACCCCACTCTGGGGCCAGCCAGAGGTGGTATTTGCCAGTTCTCTGAACTACTCAAAATTTGCACTACTGGTTCTCCAGAACCTGTCAGAACCTGCTGGATTTCAACCCTGATCCCTCCTCTTTTTAGACTAAAATTTAATTTATCAGTCTGTGGCTCTTCCTCATGTCTCCCAAGATCATTGCCACATACTGTATCATTACAAAATCCCAAAATACACATACCGGTTTACTATTCTTTAAGCTTGCAATTGTAAGCCAGTTTGATGTAATCACTAAAGGCTCTGTGGAAGTGAAAGTTGGATTTTGAAGAGGAAGGATACTTGTGAACTGTATTATTGGAGAAGACTCCAGGGAATATCAGCGATAGCTATATAAATATAACTATAGCAAATATATCGTGAATAATCAGAGTCCTCACTTAAAGCACAAATGACCAGGCACAAATTATGAAAATATATATTAATATGAAACATATTGTGCAAAGATGTAGCTCTGGATAAGTCTATAATTCTGGGAAAGGTAGAAAGTAAGAGAAGAGGACAACTAGTCACAAGGAGATAAGGAATGACTCATTAAAGCAATAATGGGTGCACCATTGGAAAATTTGAAGGATCAGGAAGAAAATATATCATTGTGGTTGATAAGAGTGAACGCATACTTGATGGGCCTTGGTAGTACAGGGGTTTAAGGCACCCTGTTATTAAGCTGGTTATTAAGACCAGCTGCCTGCAATTACTGCAGGGTTCGAATCTCGCCAAGGCTCAAGGTTGACTCAGCCTTCCATCCTTTCTAAGGTAGGTAAATTGAGGACCCAGTTGTGGGGGCAATAAGCTGACTTTGTATAAAATATACAAAAGAATGAAGCTATTGCTGAGCACATTGTAAGCCGCCCTGAGTCTTCGGAGAAGGGCGGCATATAAATCAAATTTAAAAAAAAAAGGCACATAATCAAATTTGGAATTAAATGTAGACACAGGAACTTAGAAGAGGTTTTGGCAATATACCTATAATCACGGAGGAAAGTTTCTGTTTTAGATACTGCTCATACTTTCTAATGCAAACTGAAACCTTTAGTTAGGCTGATGAAGCAAGATATTTCATTATTATGTTTACACATTTTTCTTTGCTAACTCAAATTCAACATGCTGTTCCTGGTAGAGCGCTTTGAACACGTTCTGTCCTTATTGGACTGTTTTAGGGACTGGCGTATGCTTTAAATATCTAGCTCTATTTTAATTCCCGTTCTTATACTCAAAAAAGACTAGATTTGTCATTAGAACATTCACTAGTTTATACAGATACTGAGGAGATAAATCTGTTTTTTTCTTAGTAGTATCAAGCAAGCACTTGCTAGAACATTCATTGCTGTATCTCCAATCACCACCTTTAACCAACATCTCCAAAGTCCTTGATCAAGAGGTCACACACGGGCCACTTTTTCTGATTTCCATAAGCCACGCAACCCGGTTTCAGATATTTCCCTCTTCTAACTTCGATTCAATTCATATTTTAATGGAAAACTGTTGATTATTCCACTAGCTACTGATTCCCCATAAAAATGCAATTTCTCAGACTTGATAAGAGATGCTTCAATTTGATAAAAGCAAAACCAACCCCTTTGAACATATATCAAACAGGCTTCATTGCATAATAGCTACTGTTGAAGCCCATTTAAATAGTAGTAAATGGCTACAGAGTACTTACCTGTGAATATAGTATCCCCATGTTTTTCCTTTTGACGCCACTTGAAATCCTTTCATTAAATTTCTTTAAAATGTGATCCACAAAGCCTTTTTAGTGGAATATGGTGAAGAGCAAACTACCCCAAAGACTGTGCATTTTCCTTAAGTTCCCTAAGTACTTCCCATGCTTGGTGTAAGTGGTTTCTTAATCAGACGCAGAATGAGAGGCTCCACCCGGTGAAGCAGAGGGGTGTGCTCACTTCCTGCAAGCTCTCACAACTTTGTACAAGTTACAACAGAGAAGGTATTGGCACAGTTTGTCAGTGAAGCAATAAAAAAGTGGTTGGCTTAAGGAGGTTTGCAAACAGCCACAAAGATAAATTAACGTCCATATAGTTTAACTTTATCTCGAAGGAGAGCGGAATGAAACCGCAAAAATGCTGAAATACAAGAAAGTGCAGGTAAGGGAGTTTTAAAGACTCTCACTTCCTAAATAATAATGCCCTAATCCTTCTTTATATGAGTCCCGTGTTTAATCTGTCTACTTTTATGGAGGGATGAAAATGAAGTCATAACATGTTTAACAGCAGGACAAAGGCCTGATGGCAGTTGCAACCCTAGTTCAATAAGGAAGAGGGGGGAGGGGGGATGAACAGTACAAAAATCAAGTCACGAAAACAAATACATTATTGAAATAATACTTTCAATAATCTGTCATTGGGATACTTTAAGATATCCCAATGACAGATCTTAAAAGTAGGTCCACCTAAAGCAGGGGTCTCCAACCTTGGCAACTTTAAGACTTGCGGACTTCAACGGCTCTCCACCCACCTTGCTATCTGAATATCTGCTATACCTGAATATATACATACATACATACATACATACATACATACATACATACATACATACATATATATATATATATATATATATATATATATATATATATGAAAACAAATACTGTACCTTTACAAGGAGGATACATGGGATGAGGGTGTGGCTAACTGATGAGGACTAATAAATCCGAAATAGATCTATCTTAGTTTCCTTAGTCTCTCAATGGGCAGCAGGGTGCTTGCTGGCTGCCTGAAAAAAGCCTAGAAACTAGTGGATTGGGATTTCACTGAACTAGGGCTGCATAAAAAACTTGGTTTATGTAGGAAGAACCTGGCTAAAGAGAAATGCACATAAAGGCCTATGAAAAGAAAAGAAAATGAATATATATATATATATATATACATATATATATATATATATACATACCTGATTGCTTATTTGTACCCTATGACTATCATTAAGTGTTGCACCTTATGATTCTTGATAAACGTATCCTTTCTTTTATGTACATTGAGAGCATATGCACCAAGGCAAATTCCTTGTGTGTCCAATCACACTTGGCCAATAAAACATCCTATTCTAAATTCAACTATAGTCATCTGCATGTCAGTATGGGAGATACTTGCAAACATTTTTTAAAAAAACTTACTTAGTGTACCTAATCAACTTTGGCTGATCTCAAAAGGCCTAGCTGGGAATTGGGGGGGGTGAGGTGAGGAGAAACATACAGGAGAAAAGCAATATCTATTTTGTTACTTTAAAAAAAAAAGGAACATAATAATCAGGAATTGACCTTAACTCAAAAATCTTCTTGATGTTAATTAACTGCGCATCTGAGCTTTTGGGACCAAGTGGAGAATGTATTTAAGCAATGTCTGGGGGAACAAACATAGAATCTCTACTCCTACCCCAAGCACCCCTGAGTAATATTATATAGCCAGATAAGTACTGAATGAAGAAGTAAATTAACAGATTAACGGGGTTGGAAGGGACCTTGTAGGTCATCTAGTCCAACCCCCCTCCCCCTGCCCAACATTTCTTATAGATGGCAGTCCAGTCTCTTCTTGAAAGCTTCCAGTAATGAAGTTCCCACAACTTCTGAAGGCAAGCTTTTCCGTTCGTTGATTGTTCTCACTGTCAGAAAATTTCTCCTTATTTCTAGGTTGAATCTCTCCTTGATCAGTTTCCATCCATTATTCCTTGTCTGGCCTTCGGGTGCCTTGGAAAATAGCTTGACCCCCTCCTCTCTGTGGCAGCCCCTCAAATATTGGAACGCTGGTATCATGTCTCCCCTAGTCCTTCTTTTCAGTAGACTAAATAAGCAAGTGCTGGGTACAGTTTGCTTTGAGAATACATTAGGAATAGCCTATAGCCATAAATCAAAAATAGACACAATACTTCTTATGAGTCAAGTGGCCTAAACTCATAACTGGATGATCCAGATTAAATACCGAACATAGGTGGAGTTGTGACTTTGGACTAAAATTTAACAATTTCCCAGATAGTTCCATCTAATGCAGTTTCAATAACCACATTTATTATAGCAGAAGTTGAGGGTTTTTTTTTTACAGGGTTGTACCACACACATATAGGGGGAAAAAACATTGTTTTGGTTCCTTGAGCTCTAAATTAAATACTGAAAATGGAAAATTATTAAATGAAGATGCAAACAAGTTTCTATAAGGCGGTGAGAAAAACCATGATTTTGTTTTTTGTTTTTAAAAATCATGCTATTTATGAGAATTCATCTGTTTTATTGGCTTCTTTAATTAATTAACATAACTGAATGCCATCATGGTTCCATTGCAGTGACCACACATTATTCCACACACCTAACTATGTAGACTATGATCCTCATACAATACGCAATTATGACCATCTTATGAACTAAAATCTGAACAGAGGGGTTTTTTTTATTATTTATAATGTGAAATCAAGAGGAAGCAAATTCTGTGGGAAATGAAAAGTATTTTGACAGAGAAGACTGGAGAGAGAAAATCAAAGATTATCCAACATTATTTTCTCTTTTCTGGTTGCCTTTTCCCAAAAGAGAGAGAATTATTTTGGTTCATTTAGGTTCATTCAGGTTCTGACTGGTTATAATATTTGATTAATTTTCTTTCTAATTTGTTTAAAACATGCATTCAATTTGCTCTAATTGCATTAGTCTACTTTAAAAGTACTTATGATTTGGAGCTACACTTTTCAATGGAAAGGGGCTTGGTGACATTTTAATGAATAAATACAGCTAAATCTCTCTCTCTTTCTCTCTCTCTTTCCCAACTACAGCATTTAATTCAAATTTCAATAATTTGGAAATTCCATCATTTAATTTGGGGAATTTAACATGGAAGAATGTAATTGTCTAACTGTCAATAGATGAATTCTGCCAAGCATGATCCTTTAAGAAAAGTTCTGGCTTGTCTTGCTAACAATTTTCATTTTCGGAGGGAGTCTGAAACGGTTTTATTGTTGGCCTTTGGCAATAACGTTTTTTTATTTGACGTCAAAAGGCACAAGAAGATTTGCTATCCTTGACTGAACATTAACCAAGATGAAAATGAACCTAAGGTGACTAGGAGTTCCTAAAAAGAAGATTCTTTTGAGCTGAGGTGGTGCAGTGGTTAGAGTGCAGTACTGCAGCTACTTCAGCTGACTGCTAGTTCAGCAGATCAGCAGATCAAATCTCACCGGCTCAAGGTTGACTCAGCCTTCCATCCTTCCGAGGTGGGTAAAATGAGGACCCAGATTGTTGGGGTGTTGTCTTTGGTGTAAGCCGCCCAGAGTCCTCGGAGAGTGGGCGGCATAGAAATATGACAAATAAATAAATAAATAAATTAATTAATTAATTAATTAATTAATTAATTAATTCTGAGGCAGTGGTGGGATTCAGATGGTTCGAGCCGGTTTGGGTGAAGTAGTAGTTAAATTGCTGGCTGGTACCACCCCTCCCCACCTCGCCCCTTCCAAGAGTCCCCATGTACCCTGTTTTCACTCGCAGGAGGCTTCAGGGAGGCCTAGGCCCAAAATGGAGCGTGTGGGGGGGGTACCTCCCCACAGCCCGTTTTTGTTCCCAGGAGGTGGAGGGAGGCTTACTAAGCCCAAACGGGGCACGGGGAGACGGCGCGTCTTCCCCATGGCCCGTTTTTGTTCCCAGGGGGTGCAGGAGGCTGAGTGCTGCCTGTCACACCTCCTGGCCACGCCCACACCCACCCATTAGGGCAGAGAACCAGTTGTTAAATTATTTGAATCCCACCACTGTTCTGAGGGCATAATTGCAAACAATTCCAGGAAGAAACAGAAGATGGCTCATATGTGATTGCCAAAAGACTTCATGACTATCCCCCCAAAAACAAAACAATAAAACAAAAAGAGGACACAGAGAGCAAGTGGAGACAGATTATATCGTCAAGGAAGAATGTAAGGAGGTAATCTAGAATTTATAGAGAGATTATCAGGAAAGCTCAAATTGAGCTGAGATTTGCAAGGATATTAAGAATAACAAATGAGTCTTCCTTAGATATATAGGAAGAGGATCAGTATGACATCTGCTTGGGTAACAATCAGGGGTGGGCTGCTGGCGGTTCACAGGGGTTTGGGAGAACCTCTAGCTAAGATTCTTTGCAGTTTGGAGAACCCCCAAACCCCACTCCTGGCTGGGCCCGCTCATCCCTCCCCTACCAGGAGTCTCCATGTGGCCTGTTTTGGATGCAGGTGCGTGTGGGGCACACACCAAGGCTCAGAGAGGGTGAAAAACAGGCCTAGCATTTCAGGAAGGCCTCCAGAGGGCCTTTGGAGCCTGGGGAGGCCATTTTCGCCCTCCTGAAGCTCAAGGAAAGCATCCGGAGCCCAGGGAGGGCAAAAATGCTCCCCCCCCAACTGTGGTGCAGGAGACCAATTAGGCCACGTCCACCATGGCCACACCCACCCAGCAACCAGGCAGAGAATCCCTTACTAAAAATTTTGAAGCCCGCCCCTGGTAACAATGCTAACAAGTGACAGAAAAAACAGAATCGCTTATCTTCTCTTTTGTCTCGGTGTTCTCCACAAGAAAGTAAATGTTGCTCCAGGAAACTGAGAAGAGAAGACTGAAGGGTCAGCAATGAAGCAGGACATTGATAGGAATATGATCAGGGAGTATCTTCTTATTTCAGATGAATTTAAATTCCAGGTCCAAATGAATGGACAAGGGGCTAGAAACTATATTTTAAGAAAATAGTTTGAAGGAACTGGGAATGTTTAGGCTTGAAGGCTTTTATTATCTCATTCTTCAAATAACTGAAAGAATGGCACATAGAAGGTCAAGCCCAAATGTCTACTCCTCCAGTGTGCCAGGTAAAAAATAATGGATTTAAGTCACAGGAGGAAAGTTTCTAATTCACTGTTAGAGGAAAGAAAATCCTTTCTGACTGGCAGTACCGCTTGGCAATGGAACCAATTACCTGGGGAAGCGGTAACCTATTCTTCACTGGATGTATTCAAGCAGAGACCAAAAAGTCATCTATCAGAAATGCTTTAACTTAGATTCCTGCCCAGAACATGAAGGTAAACTCAGTGTTTCTTTCTCTTTCCATCCCTCTGATTTTGTTGAACTTTCTTTAATTGCTATTAATCAATTAGCACTTAAAACCTTTTTTAACAGAATTGGATAAAAAATTCAGGCCCAGAAATTCCTTCTGAGGGAGTGAAATATGACACGCTTCAGGCCAGTAACTGAAGGCAACTTCTACTCAAGTGACTTTTATTATCAGATTTTTCTGTGAACAAACTGATTTTTTTTTCAACTTGTCAGCAGAAGTGGAAGTCATAGTAGTTGCTTTTCATAAATCCACTTATGAGGCCAAATTCTTTAAAAGGAAATGTTAGGATTTTATCTATAGGGAGAGGTAAAAAAGGATTTGCTTCCTTCCATTATTGTAGATATTTCTATGTATATATCATGGACCAGCCCTATAGACGATACCACATGCCATTTAAAAACAATAAGTTCAAGAAACAAGGATGTTTTGGATCAAGAATTGTCAGCCTAACTTAGCTGACAATATAAGGGAAGAGGCAACTGGACTTCCTTTGTTTTTCTTTGAAGACATTTCACTTCTCATCCAAGAAGCTTCTTCAGTCAGAACTGGAAAGCTTCTTGGATGAGAAACAAAACGTCTTCAAGGAAAAACAAAGAAAGTCCAGTTGCCTCTTGAAAAAGCACTGTTATGTACTTGAAGATACAGATGTGCTAAAATACAATATTTTGTTTCTCTGTCTTTCTCCTTATTCCTTGTCAAAATGTCTATGGGGAAGGATTTCGGAGGAAACAGGAAAGAAGAAAAATATCGAAGAATGTATACATTTGAGTTCCTCCTTTCTTACCTATAGGGCCAATCCTATCCATCCAACTGAACTCAATTCAGAAATGACCTTTGTTAAAAACCTTTGAAGTCTGGAATTTTCATTGTTTGATGTATTGTTTGGCAATATTCAGCACTCACTCTAAAGTGAAGTAACAATAGCAGTAGCATTTTGACTTATATACCGCTTCATAGTACTTTATAGCCCTCTCTAAAGTGTTTACAAAGCCGACATATTGCCCCCAACAATCTGGGTCCTCATTTTACCAACCTCGGAAGGATAGAAGACTGAATCAACCTTCAGCCGGTCAGGATCAAACTTTTGACAATGGGCAGAGTCAACCTGCAATACTGCATTCTAACCACTGCACCACCATGTCTCTTATCTGTGCCACTACTGTACATAGCCACTCATTTTCTTATTTTTCAAAATTGAAAATACCACATCTAATGATGTTTACAGTTTATAAAACAAAGAATCTGGGACATTTACATCAAACTATCTTGTTTTGATGCAACTATAATAAAGAACTAGCATAACAGAATGTGTTTTAGTTACATTGTGTAGATTGCTACAGGAGTACCACTGCAAACTTGAATAATAATAATATACATTGTCACAACTCAACTGATAGCAGTCCCACTTACTAGAAATGTGTGGGATACCTAGTCTAAAATACAGTGGAGTTACTCTTCTTTGGAGATATAGGTGTGAAGTGCAAACTTTTTTATATTGGTACATCAAATAATATATGTAGCATATATAATTAGATAAGTATGTATATATGGATGTGTGTGTGTATAGTACACATATGCAGTACACACACATGTATGTATGATGACATGAAAAGGTAGTTTGGAAGAAGATAAGAGGATACAAAAAAGTAAGCCATTTAGAAACCCACAAATGAATGGGATTGGTGTTTGGTGAGTATTATTTATTTATTAAATTTGTATGCTGCCCCTCTCCGAAGACTCAGGGCGGCTCACAATGCATTTAAAATCATTATAAAAAACATTTAAGAATTAAAAACATTAAAACTCATTCACACCATTCATGGCTGGATCTCGCCAGATCGCAAGAGCGAGATCAACGGCCCCAGGCCTGCCGGAAAAGCCAGGTCTTCACCGCTTTTCGGAAGGCCAATAGGGTAGGGATGGTCCGGACCTCAGGAGGTAACTGGTTCCAGAGAGCTGGGGCAGCCACAGAGAACGCCCTCCCCCGCGGGCCCGCCAGCCGGCATTGTTTAGCTGACGGGACCTGGAGGAGACTAACTCTGTGGGATCTTACCGGTCGTCTACCGCAGTAGAAGGCGGTCTTGGAGATACCCTGGCCCTGAGCCATGTAGGACTTTAAAGGTAATAACCAACACCTTGAATTGTGACCGGAGACCAATAGGGAGCCAGTGCAGCTCGTGGAGAATTGGTGTAATGTGGATGTACCTACATTTCATTCATTAAGTTGAATGTAAAAATGAATAGTCTGCAAAACAAAACAAAAAAACAAAAAATCCACATTGAAGTGGGATTTTTTTAGAGTGCAGAAAAGTTAAATATCACCACCTGCTGTGAAGCTGTGAAATAACAAGCTATCATTTGAGAATCATTTGTATCGGACATTGAAGAACAGAAGGTCTATGGATTCAAATAAAGTCAATATTTGAACTCAAATAGAGGAGGGGAACTGAATTACAAAACAAGAATTTGAAGCGAGCGAGAGTAAATGGTTTGAGGAAGAAGAAAGGAAGAGTGAGAAACTCGTGGTTGGATGGAGTTGATAAGTTCTTCTGAAAGAGGTGAGAAGCTTAAAAGGGACAATGTGTGGGGTTGGGAGAAAGCAATGGATTGCAAGGACAGAAAAGTTTAGAGCGATGCAGTGAATGGTGTTGGTATAAACTAGACTCATCTGGGTTTCCTTAATTTATCTGTTCTTTCCTTTTCTGCTCTTTGCCATTACTTATTTCAAAAAGAGTATAAATTTTAAAAATTCCATTGGGTTTTTCTGCATGATAACCAGTCAAGCTCAACTTTGGCAAGTCTTTATCTTTAGTAGTATTGCAAAACTGCAATGAGCTGATTGCATATCACATAAGTAGAATTATTATAACTTGCTTTTTACTAAATCTATGTACCGGTGGCACCCAATATAAGTTATACTGTATGCTTCGGCATCATTAAGTTAACTAATAGATTATAGACCGTAGAAATGTATGTAAGGTTACTTTAAAAAAAATATTATATTCTAAAGATTTTTGGAAGAAAAAAAAATCAAAATAGTAGGGAGTATTTTAGCTGTATGGGCATGAATGGTGTGTGCACAGGAGTGAGAATTTAGCAAAGATCTAATTAACAATTAGAACAGCAAATAAGTACTGTACATAAGTACATCAGCAGAAAAACTGTACTGGAGATAACAAGGGAATAAAACATATATTCTGCCCTCCTTCTCCACTCCCTGCCCGACCCAAGGTGACGAATGGTTTCCTCCAATGTGAAAAAGAAAAGAAGTGGGTGGAGAGCAAGCATTTATTATACAAGGAGGAAACCTCAGCAGCAGATAGCATTTAACGTCTTTCAGAGTACAAACCCTTAAGGGCAGGGAAACAGGTATTGCAAGAAAAGAGTATAAGGAGAAAGGAAATTCTTTGCAAAAAAAAATAGCAGGTAGAAATGCCATGTAATCCAACGTGTGCAGGTGACAAGTAAAAAATCTTTTGTCACTGCCTGGGGAATGGAGAAAGTCCCCGAGGATTTAAGTTAATGCTTGGTTGCAGATTTTGAAATGGGTGCTGCCAATGGCAAACAAGCCAGACACTCATTCTTCCATACCATTCATGGCAAATCTGATCGCTTGAACTAATCTGAACCAAGGCTGAAAGTTGGAAAAGATGCCTAGGGGAGATATAGATGTGGCGCTGTGCATTTGCTTTTTCATAAAAATCATTTCATTGGTTTTTCTCAGGTTTCTGTATGATCTAGAAGGAAGTTAAATGGCTTCCCACTCTACCTTCAGCTACTTTGGACCAAGCTTTCTACATAGAAATTATACCCATATCATGTTAAGTGTTCTGTTGCTTTTAATTTCCATGTCATTTGTGTTCTCAACTCTCATATTTTAACATTGATTTGCATATAAGGAAATTAGGGTGCATATACGAACATATACAATAGAGGAAAGTCAAGATAAATATGTGTGTGTGTGTGTGAATAGATAGATAGACAGGCAGACAGACAGACAGCTGATAGATTAGTGGTGAAATCCAAATTTTTTTACTACCGGTTCTGTGGGCATAGCTTGGTGGGCGTGGCAGAGGAAGGATACTGCAAAATCCCCATTCCCTCCCCACTCCTGGAGGAAGGATATTGCAAAATCTCCATTGCCACCCCACTCTGGGGCCAGCCAGAGGTGGTATTTGCCAGTTCTCTGAACTACTCAAAATTTCCACTACCGGTTCTCTGAACTGCTCAAAATTTCCGCTACCGGTTCTCCAGAACCTGTCAAAACCTGCTGGATTTCACCCCATGATAGACAGACAGACAGTCAGACAGTCAGTTATAGAGAGATGGATGATAGTTAGACAGACAGACAGACAGACGATGGAAGGACGGACAGTTATAGAGGGAGACGATAGACAGACAGACAGACAGACAGTTATAGAGAGGGAGATAATAGAGATGATGGATGGATGGATGGATGGATGGATAGATGGATAGATAATAGACAGACACACATAACAGCATAGATTGACAAGAATATTCCTTGGCTTGGAAGAGGGAATGAGATGGGCCTATCCTCCAGATGTAATGGAGTGTGAGAATAACTTTGGGGGCTGCAGCCAGGACAAGATTATATAAGAGACATCTCAGCCCACAGAACGAATAGGGATGGAAAGCATCTCAGAAGGGACTCTCCTTAATTCTTTGGAAAGTAAAGGCAAAGAAACGTGCTGTCAAACTTACACGATATTTATTTTTATTTATTTTATTTCTATATCAAATTTACAGACCATCTCACTCACAGATTAACTCTGGGCACTGTACAATGAAAAACATACATAAAAACGGTGCAAGTATTTTAAGTCAATAAAAGGCAGTTAAAACAGGGTCGGAATAATTGAAGTTTAAAGAGATGGGGAGGGCCTTCAAGGTGATAACATCCCCAACAGTTGGCTAAGCTCAAGCAAGTTAGCAAGAGTCTTCCAACTCTCCATTCCCTTCCAAAGGTGCTTTTTTTTTTTTTTTTTTCAAGAGGCAGCTGGATTTCCCTGGTTTTTCTTTGAAGCCGTTTGGCTTCTCATCCAAGAAGCTTCTTCATCTCTCCAGGTGCCTCTTGAAAAAAAAAGCACCCATGACCTGGGTGACTGAGAATCTCCACAGACATCTCCATTCCCTCCCAATAAAGGTTTCCATGTTTTTGGATGCCCTCTCTGGTTTACACTGAAGAGCTGACGTCATCCTGCCTCTGGTCCTCCTTTGGCACTGCTGCTTCTCTTCTCATCCACCTGATCCCCGTTATTTTGTTTAATTTGATTTATTTTTGTTTAATTTGATTTATATGCCGCCCTTCTCCGGAGACTCAGGGCGGCTTACAATGCGTTAAGCACTAGCCTTCATACTTTTGTATATTTTATACAAAGTCAGCTTATTGCCTCCACAAACTGGGTCCTCATTTAACCTACCTTAGAAAGGATGGAAGGCTGAGTCAACCTTGAGCCTGGGGAGATTCGAACTTGCAGTAATTGCAGGCAGCTGTGTTAATAACAGGGTGCTTTAAACCACTGTACTACCAAGGCTCTTGGGGCTGATTTGAGCGGTTACCCCAAAGTTTCTCTCCCCCCGCCCACCTCCAATTACAACAATCCCAAAGCCAATCTGGGTTCCCTGAGGCTGGAGGGGGAAAAAACAAAACTAAAACAACCTCCCACCCCAAAAGCAGAGGCTGGCATGCGACTGTCTCTGCCGAGCCCGCCGTTGGATCCCTTTCCTCTGAGGTGTCCGCCTTCTGCCCCACCCCATCCCCGTTAGCTCGGTGTAACTATAAACCCGAGCGCGGCGCCACCCCTTCGCCTCGCCAGGGGAAGAAATGGGGGCTTCTTCCTCGGCGAGACCCTGCCGGCGGGACGGGCGGCCTGTCGCGTGAGAGGAATCAGCGCTCCGCCGTCCCCGGCGGCTTTGGCACCGCCGCTCAAGGGGAGGAAGCGAGGCCGGGCGAGCGGGTGCATGCAGCTGTGCTGTGCTGTGCTGGGCCGGCCTCGGCCTCTCATTGTTGAAGGGATTGTGGCGGGGCGGCCGCCGCGGCTTTCCTCATCCGAAAGGAGGCGAGCGCCAGGCGGTCAAACTATCTCGCCGCGCCGAGGAGAATCCGGCCACCCTGCGCAACGGCGGCGTTGGCGGCGTCAGGGTAAGCGAGCCTCCTGGGCGCCGCCCGCCTCCTTTTGTGTATCTTTCTTGAGCGCGTGGGAAGGGGTGGCGGCGTAAGGAAGACGGGAAGACGGGGCGCGGAGATGCGAAGGCAAAGAAGGAGAGCGGGAGCGGCGGGAAAAACGCCGGCGCGTTGCGTGTTTTAGTGGCGGCGGCGGTCTGGCACTTGCTCGTCGCCTGGCTCGGAGCTTCCGGGCGGATTTGGGGGTTAGCTGCTTTTCGCCTCACCTAGCCGAGAGGACCTAGCAGCTCCCCCATGTTTTGTAGCGCTTGCGCTGCCGGGGCTGATGAGGCTGGCGTTTGTGGGGCGTGTGTGAGGGATACGGTGGGCTTCGACGGCAGAACTGCTATTCCTCACCCCCCCCCCACAGCCCCATCCTTCCTCAGTTGCGGGAAATTGGTGCAGCGATTTTTCATAGCGACAAGGAAGGGCATGGAGAGAGAGAGAGAGAGAGAGAGAGAACCGTCGTTTGACGTTGTGTTTCTCTTAACATCTCTCTCCTCCTCCTACCCGTCAGCCCACAACGGGACCGACGCTGGCTTTAGTTGTTGTCCCACAGGATGTATGTCCAACACACACACACACACACCGGGGAGTAGCAATTGCTATGATTTCTTGTTCTAGCAAGCAGGTGGTGCCTGCGACTCCAAGCGTTGCCGCGTCTCTTCTTTTTGAGCTCGTTCTTCGCTTGCAGGACTGCGGCTTTGCTTGCCCTCAGCAGTTTAGCGTGTATTGATCGCGAGGAGTGTGTGGGTTGTGGGTTGTTGGGGTTTTTTTTTTAAAAAAAAAACAAAACCATGCTCTCTGCCTTTGAACGCAATCGGATGCCTGTCAGGGTAAAAGGATATCGGGGGTAATGTGTAAAAGCAACGTTGAGAAGATCCAGGATCAATAATTGACTTGGAAGGCCCTGCTGGAAAAGGATAGTCATAAATTGCATATATAATTCTGCCAAAATGTCAAGTCACCTTGAATTATGAAGTGTTCTTCCCCCATATATATATATATGGGGGAAGAACACTTCATAATTCAAGGTGACTTGACATTTTGGCAGAATTAAAGCTGTATTCTATTTCCATTCAGGTTCAACATATTAAAGACGAAATTCTGGGGTTTTTTTTGTTTGTTTTTGTTTTTTTTAATTTGATTTATATGCCGCCCTTCTCCGGAGACTCAGGGCGGCTTACAATGTGCTAAGCAATAGCCTTCATCCTTTTGTATATTTATACAAAGTCAGCTTATTGCCCCCACAAACTGGGTCCTCATTTCACCTACCTTAGAAAGGATGGAAGGCTGAGTCAACCTTGAGCCTTGGCGAGATTCGAATCAGCAGTAAATTGCAGGCAGCTGTGTTAATAACAGGGTGCGTAGACCACTGTACTATCAAGGCTCTTTAGCAGTTATTCCTGCCCTGTTTTTATCATAGGTGATTCAAAACGATACATAGAAATCACATTATAAAGAAAACAGAACAGAAGTTTCAGGCACTTGTGTTGTCTTGAATGGGGTCGTCCTTCCTTGTAAATCCTCCAGATGTATTGGAACTTAAACTGCTGGAATGCTTTGAAATACATCTGGATGATTGGAAAGTGCTGGTCTGTGAGGCTGGACTAGTTTGTCATCCTCAAGATTTTGAACAGGCCATATTTTCTCTTCAGGTAATATATTTTAAAAAACCAATGAAATGGAAATGTTATTATATCACATTACGTAAAGAAAGGTTTGCCATTTCTATACTGGATCCATCGAAAAATATGCATTATTTCATATAATCTCTAACATGACTGATATGAGTAGGACTGGATTAAATCTGAAGGGAGACAATCATCTTGAACACTTCAGCAATTCAGGGTCATAAGATCATAATACAGAGGATAATGCCAGGCATATGCTTTTAATAAACAAGCAAAGTTGAGTTTTAATCATAAAAGCAGTACATTTTAGATATACATGTTTGCATTGGTTATATTAGATGCGTAAAGTCATTTTTACCCAGTGCATTGCCTTCATCTTTTACATTTTAAAATAAACTGGCTGGTTTCTCTCTAAATTTCTTTTCCATCTGATCCCGGATGGAGATGAAATCCTGGCAACAACAGGGTAAGAGGCTGGCTTATCATTTATTTGGTTCATCATCAAGCAGCCTTGTAGCCATTTTTTACCTACTTGTAGCACTTCCACTGATGAGGACAGCAATGGCTGTGCCAATTGGGGAGTTCAGTGAATTGGAAATCCCATCATCTGGAAGTTGTCAGGTTGGAGAAATACTATAAAGAAAGTCTGATTTGTTTATTTTAAATTTATCTCTTAATTTTCTTGGTCTTATAAACTACTTCAGTCATGAATGACTCTTGAGTGGTATACATCCCAACCTTCCCAAATCAGGCAAAAGGCATACAGTACACATAAAGTAACATACACATGAAGAGCCTGTATGGTGTAGTGGTTAAGGCAGGTCGTTAGAAACCTGGAGAGTTCTTGTTCTCCTCCAGTTGGAAAACCTTGGGCCAGTCACTCACTAGGAAGGAGGAAATGGCACATCGCTTACAAGAAAACTGCAGGGACTACTCAGGAATCAAAACTGCCAGGAATCAAAACTGACTCAAAGGTCAAAAAGAAAAAGAAAACCCGCAATCAATCATATTGCTTTGGTTGATTATGTGCCATCAAGTCAATACAGAATCTTAGTAACTATACAGATAAATTTGCTTCTTCCCATTGTGGTCTTTCAGGTCTACTAATGGTGCACCTCTTGCAACTACAACTGAGGCTAATCTTCTCTTTCCTACCATCTTTTCCACCAGTATAGGCTTCTCCAGAGAGCTAGGCCACAATATTAGGTCTAAAATAAGATAATTTGAGTCTGATGTGTCTCAAATGAGAATTCTGGTTGATTTGATCAATGATCTATTTAAGTTCAAAAACACCTCGACCTACAATCATTTCTTTAGTAACCATTCAAACAACAACACTGTTAAAACAACAACATTGAAAAAAGTGATTTATGACCGGTTTTCACACTTCCTACCATTGCAGCACCGCCATGGTTGTGTGATCGCCAAAATTTGGAGGCTTGGCAACTGACACATATGACAGTTGCATTGTCTTGGAGGCCTATGTGATCACCATTTGTAAGCTTCCTAGCTGGCTTCTGACAAGCAAAGTCAGATTCTCCCAAATGTGCTTTTTTTCAAGAGGCAATTGGACTTTCTGGTTTTTCTTTTGCTTCTCATCCAAGAAGTTTCTTCAGCTCTGGCTGGATGGTGGGGAATGGAAGAATTTATACTCCTTGAGTATAAGGAGTATAAGAAATATAAATCCTTCCATTCCCCACCATACACCATACGTACTTATATTTAAATGATTATCCACCAGGACTCCAAGATCTCTCTCAGTTACTGCTGTTGAGTCAATTTCCATCTGACTCAACATTTGTGGTTGTTGTTTTTAATCTGTACTTGTACCTTTGGCTTTTCCTGCCCAGGTGTAAAACCTTACTTTTCTCAGTATTGAATTTCATTTTGTTGTTAGGGCCCAGTGTTCAAGTCCATTGAGATCCTTTTGGAAATTGAACCTTCTGGGGTGTTGGCTATTCCTGCTACCTTAGTGTCGTCTGCAAAATTCATGAGTTCCCCTTCTATTCCCTCATCTAAATTATTTATAAATTAAAGACTACCTGTAATCTTTCTAATCCATTTCATCCAAGTTTAGCATTATTTTCCATACGGTGTCACAGAGAAAGTTTCTTCAGATCTTTGCAGTTATAAATATATCCTGTCATCTGAATATCTTTCCCAATACCTTCACTCCAAGTTCTAGTATATAGTGCATTTCTTGACTGCTGGTTCTTTTACTACTGATAGTTACTCCTAAAAGGCAAGAGGTATACATCACTTCTGTATCGTTCACTTCATTATCTTTATTGTCAATTCTAAGACTGTTGCTGTACCTGTTGTCATAAATTTGGCCACCTTTTTTTAAATTTTGTGGATCATTTGCATGCTGTCAGAGTCACTATAGCACGGCAAGTTATTGTTGTGTGTTCTTCCAGTATTAAAGCCACACTCATCTTCCAATCCATCAAAGTGTATGTTCCACACATAGGTTGAATAAGGGGAGACTCTACACTGTATAATATACAATCTCATCTCATTCCTGTGACAACTTGAAGTAAGTTATATTATCTCTGAATTGTGGCTTCCTGAGGTATGTAAAAGGTTTATACGAGGACAGTAAGGTGTTCTGAGATACCCATTTTTCTAACCACAGTCCACAGCTTGACATGAAGAACAACTGAGGCTTTTCTACAATCAATGGAGCACATGCTGACATTTTTTGGGTATTCTTTGGCTTTTGCAGTTACTCAGCCTACATCAGCAATGTTCCTTGGCCTTTTCTAAAGCCAGCTTGAACAGCTGGCATCTCTCTCCGTATAAGGCTTAATCTTTGTGCATGATCCTAAGTATTATTTTGCTAGCATGTGAAATTAAAGATATGATACAATAATTCATCCATTCTGTTTGGTATTGTTATGTAAATTGACCTTTTCCAATTTTTTTGGCCACTGTGTCTTTTTCCAGATTTGATGGCATATCTTAGACATGCCTCAGTCATTTTACTGATTCTTCTTCTATTGCTAGCGATATTTCTGTTGCTATTCCATCCGTTCCTGTAGCCTGCCAGCTAGGCAATGACCAGAGTTCTGATTTAACTTCATCTTTAACCTCCTATATAGGAAATGCTTTTAAAATATCTTACGATGTTGACATCTTTACTGTACAGAATTTCAATATCATCCTTCCATCTTTTTTTTTGATCTTTGAACCAACTGTTATCTATCAATTGGCATTAATTAGCTTACCAATTTGAGATTGGAACCACATTCTGAGTTCAGACATTGTTCTGAAAGAATTTCTTTGATTTCCCATGTCTGTTTCGGTAGGCAGTGTCTTTGCAGATATTGCTGTAATGTTGTTTCTTGTGTCTTCTAACAGTTCTTTGAAATTCTTTATTGTAAGTTTGTTGCTGAGATCTTTCTTAGCTTTGACTTCTCATTTTAGCAATAACCACAGTTTGTTCTGGCCTCCAGTTTATTTTCTTCTGTTTCTTGGTTATTGGTAGTTTCTTTTCACATGCATCCTTAAGTTCCTTAAGTTTATTCCACTTTCTCTGGTTCCTAATGAATGAGGTTCAGAACTTCAAAGCAATTCCCAATGTTCTGTTTCAAAGTAGCATTATATGTGCTCGAGATCATATCGTTGAAATTAGTTGGCTTTCTTTTTCATGCTTTTCTCGCTTAATTTGGAATTTGCACATGAGCAATTCATACATCTTCCTCTACTGTAAAACCATGGACATATGTTTGCTATTATAACTGAGCCCTTACATCTTCTTCCAGCAATAATATAGTCAGTTTGATTTCTGTATATAGATAATCCTCAATTTACATTTGTTTAATGATTGTTCAGAGATACAAAAGTGCTGAAAAAAAATAGCACTTAGATTTATATACCACTTCACAGTGCTTGACAGCCCTCTCTAAGTGGTTTACAAAGTCAGCACATTGCTCCCAACAATCTGGGTTCTCATTTTACCGACCTCAGAAGGATGGAAGGCTGAGTCAACCTTGAGCCTGGTGAGATTTGAACTGTCAAATTGCAGGCAGCCAGCAGGCAGCAGAAGTAGCCTGCAGTACTGCACTCTAACCACTGCACCATCATATGCTCAAAATGCCATATGACCAGTCCTCACACTTACAACTATTCCAGCATCCCCATGATCATGTGATCAAAATTCAGGCGTGTAGTGACTGGCATGTATTCATGATAGTTGCAGCATCCCAGGTTCACATTATCACCATTTACAACTTCCGACAAGCAAGATCAATGGGAATAGCTAGCTTCACTTAACGACTGCAGCAAAAACAAAAAAAATACCAAAATCGGTGCGATTCACTTCATAACTGCATCGCTTAGCAATGGAAGTTCCTGTTCCAATTATGGTTGTAAGTTGAGGACTACCTGTGCTCCATCTGGTGATGTCCATGCTTATAGAATAATGATGGTTAACCTTTTTGCCATCACGTGTGTTACAGATGAAAATACCTAACCTGATATCTGTAAATATGTGTGCTTGTTTATATGTCATTGTGTGATGTCATTGTGTCACTTACCATTGGTTAGTACTTACCATTAGCCCCGCCTTCTCTGTATATAAGTTCTTGCTCCTCCCAGATTAGTGCCTGTCTAATTGTGTTCCTGAGGAAGAAAAGAAATAAATATTACTATTACAAGAAAGCCTACAGTCTCTTATATATGGGCCTAACCAGGATAACCAAACTAGCAACAAATTGGTAGCAAGAGGATGGTTTGGTAGGCCCAACCGAACATAAAGATGCAAGACTCACATAACGACAAAAGAAGACCTGCCACCAGATACATAACGAAAAGAATGGCAGCTCAACTAACTCCTGACAAATATACACCACTTGAAAATATTAAGAAACAAACGCAATTACAAGAAAATGAACTGCTAACACCAAACAAAGAAGATGAGGTAAAAAGAAAAATACTAGAATTAATAGAAACAACTACAGCTGAATCAAATCTGCTTGTGAAAATCCGCAGCATAATAAACGACCACGGAACAGCAGCAGATAACGAAAATAACAAACAAGAAAACTGCAAGGTAAGAAATTCAACCCCTGACTTCAAAAATGACACCAAAGATGGCGACAGCTTCCCGCCTTTTTCATGGCAGCCATCTTACCCACCTAATACCTCTAAAATGCCTGACCAATTACTAAAAGAATTCCAAACCTCAAACTACGAAATAAAAAACAAAACCTACCAAGAAGATGATTACCCGAGTCCAAAAACAAATAAAAAACAATTATTTAAACAAAACAAAGCTCAACCTACTGAAGTAGAAATAGACAATGCTATACAGGTGCTAACTGCAGCACTCGGGACTAAACTAACAATACCAAACAAACAACCAGAAAATGAAATAGAAAATTCTAAACTACCATCTACCAAAGGCCAAAAAGAAATAGACTGTCTAAAGAAAGGCCTAGCCACCCGAAGAAAGACAAGCTGGCAATCATACTTACCTACTGAAGAGCAGCTCCCTGAACAACCCGGCTCCATTGGCAATGGCGGCCCGCCTCAAGCTCCACTTACTGACGACCTCAGAGAAGACTCCCCGATGAGCAGAGCAGCACCCCAGGCATTCTTCAGTCACCAGAGGCCCTCCGGAAACAAAGCAGAGCAACAGAAGGCCGTCTGGGACTTCACCCCAGGAGCTGCAGACACAGGAACCTCCCTCATCGACTGCTGGAGAAAAATGAGGACTGAGCATGCCCAGAACGAGCCTGCAAAGAAAGAAGAAGGAAACATAAATACAAGTCAGCGCAACATAGAGATAAGTAAATACAGACATACATCTACCATACCCAGGCCTTATTGTGAGTATGCTAAGGTCTTAAATCATGGACAGCTACTAAACATGAATAACACCTCACTACACTCAGGGACAATACCTCCAGACTTTATAAAATTGAAATTAGATGGAAGCAACTTAATGGAATGGGATCAGTGTTTACAGATTGTATATATGAAAGAAAATGTTTTATTTTTTATTGATAACCCACCAAATAAGCCTTGGACCTATGAAATAGACTGCCTCCACCACAAAGCATACTATATGTTAATTGTTTCTATTTCCCCAAGTATACTCCCCAGTATAGAGCATAATTTAACTGTATTTGAAGTATATCAAAAATTATTCAGACTGTTCTATAGCAAAAATGTAGCCACTACCACAAAAATCTCTAGGGAATTCTATTCTGCCAAACTAAAACATGATACATCCATGAGTGAGCATATCTTGAATTTAAACGCTGTAAGAGCAGACCTTATTCAAAGGGGAGAAACCATTTCTGACAACACCATGAAAAGCATTATAATTAACTCACTAGATCACAGCTGGGATAACTACATTACACTAATAGATAACCTAAGTATAGAGCAAATTACTTTAGAAAACCTTACCAATAAGCTTATTACTGAAGATAGACTTAGAAGAGAGCGATATACACAACAAAGAGAAGGTAGAAATCAAAGAAGGACTGATTTCAGGGCCAGAGACAGATACCCACATGAATGTCTCACATGTGGATCTGAAAGACATCAGAGTAGAGACTGTCCCAAGAATATAGGATACAGTGACTCATATAAACACAAGGATAGAAGAATACACTTTTTAGACAGAACCTCCCCAGATTACAGGTATAAGAGAAGAGAATCACCACACTCTAGAGAAAGACAAACATACAGAAATAACCCTAGAGAAAATAAGAAAGGATCACTATATGGAATAAGAAATAATAACACTTTGATATCTGATTCACTCAACACCTGGCTCATAGATTCAGGAGCCACATGCCATACAACTCATAATAGAGAAATATTAAGTAACTTCACTGAAAAGAAATATTATATTAAAGTAGCAAACCAAAATAGAGTCCTAGTGAGAGGAATAGGAGACACGCATATAAAAGGTATAGGAAAAATAGAGGGGGTACTATTTGTGCCCGAAATTCCAAATAACATATTGGCAACCCTAAAGTTAAGCTTAGACAATGCAATAGAAACCACTTTCAGAGGTGGAAAGGTATTCATGACTAAGAACAACAGAAACATAGGTAAACTATTTACAAATGATGGACTAACATACCTACTGCCACAAGATAACGAACTAGTCTATGCAAACTATCAATTAAGAAACAAAAAACCAAATTCAGATAGCCATGATGAAAATAATGATAAGAATGCATCAAACACTGATACTAATATGTCTGAAAATTTAAACAATGGAAAACCTATTCACGATAATTGTAGTCACTTACTCCACAGAAAGCTAGGACACGCGAGCTTTCCAGTCATACGAAAAATGTTAGAGTGTTCCGAAGATTTAAAAATAAAGAACTGTAAAAATTACTTAGAATGCTCTGTATGCAATTCTTCCAAAATTAAAAACAAGCCAAAACCCAAAAAAGCCACCCGCACCACACAATCAACCTTTCAACTAATTCATATGGATGTAGTAGGCCCATTAAAACCTTCAATTAAATACAAAAAAAGATACTTCCTGACCATAGTCGATGACTATAGTAGATTTGGTTTTGTATACACCCTTAACCACAAAAGTGAGGTTTTCAAAAAATTTAAGGAGTTCTTTAAAATGGTAGAAACACAATACAATACCAAAATCAAACAAATAATGACTGACAGGGGGACGGAATTCCTATCCAACGAATTTTCAATTTGGCTAAAATCACAAGGAATATTGCACTTTAAATCTTGTCCATTTTCCCCATTCCAAAATGGAGTCTCTGAAAGGAAGAATGGTTTGCTACAAACCATGGTTAAATGTGTGTTAGATGATGCTGGTTTAAACCAGTCATTCTGGGCTGAAGCCCTTAATTATTCCAATTACACTATAAATCGCTTATGGTCCAGTACAATCAATAAGACCCCATACGAACTCATGTATGGAAGGAAACCAAAAATTGGGCATTTACACGTATTTGGTGTATCTGCTGATGTATATGTGCCCTCACAGTTAAGACGCAAAGGAGAGAAAGTATCCAAAAGACTGATATTTATGGGGTACGAATCAGGAACCAAGGGATATCGCTTCATTGATAAAAATAATCACTTCATTGTATCCAGATCTGCCGTGTTTCATGAACACATGAACTGGTCAAAATTACATCTCAATGAAATTTACCCAGAATCAAAAAATATTACACACACGCACGCAAAACATCACACATCAGATACGAACCCCAAATCCACATCTACTAACAGAATCAAATGCCCAGTAATAGTTAATGATGAATGGAAAAAAGGACACCCCACTTTGAAAGTAGATCAATTAACCGAAAAAGAAGCTAAGTATATGCATAGCGATGAACATCCCCAGAATAGGCCCATTAGATCCAATAGGGGCATAATTCCTAAAAGATTAGATGATTACGTACTGTCTATCCAAGCTAAACACCTGACTCCTAACACATATGATGACATACTTAAGCTACCCCTAGAAGAAAAAAGTAAGTGGGAGGAAGCAATGAAAAAAGAGATGGACAGTTTGAGAGAACTAAATGTATATACACCAACAGACCTGCCCACTGAGAAATCCCCTATTGGCACTAGGTGGATCTATAAAATCAAGGAGCTAGAGGATGGTAAATTCCTATACAAAGCCAGGTTGGTGGCTCAAGGCTTTGCCCAAAGATTTCCGGATGACTATGAAGACACTTATTCCCCAACCGTTAGATCAGAAAGCGTGAAAACAGCACTAGTGTTAGCTTCTATCTTAAATCTGGAAGTATATCAATTTGACGTGCAGACAGCCTATCTGCACGCTGATCTAGATAAAGAAATTTATGTGAAAGCACCCCCAGGAAAGGATACAAAAAAGGGAGAAATTTGGCTATTAAACAAGAGCCTTTATGGACTAAAACAGTCCGGTAAGCGGTGGTATGAGTGCTTATCAAAGATACTTAAAAATATGGGTTTTGTAGCTACTTCATCTGATTTTTGTTTTTTCACAAAAAAAAATAATGATTCTATTGAATATGTTTTGATTTATGTTGATGATATATTGTATTTTGGACACGACAAAATTAAATGTGATAATTTCGCTGAACAACTAGGCAAAAATTTCAACTTAAAAATATTAGGAAAGGTAAATAAGTATCTAGGAGTCCAAATTGACAAAACAGATAAGGGGTTCAAATTATCTCAGAAAGACAAGATTATGGAACTCATACAAAAATGTAATTTAATTAATTCAAAAATTTGTGATACTCCTATGTCAACTGATTTTTATAGGAATGTGTATAATGAGTACGAACCATTCAAGGATAACACGTTATATCGATCAATTATTGGGTCCTTATTATACATATCTAATTGGACCAGGCCTGATATCACCCTTGCTGTAAATTTGTTGTCAAGACATGTAAGCAATCCTAACTCATACCACTGGGAAGGAATTAAGAGGATTCTAAAATATCTAAAGTCTAGCATTGATATGTGCTTATTCTTAGAACCATTCATTTCTGAAAAACCAACTTTGACCTGCTACGCTGATGCTGATTGGGCTACTGATTCAAAAACCAGAAAAAGTACTTCTGGATATGTTTTTCTTATAAATGGCTGTGCGGTGCACTGGTACACAGGCAAACAGAATTTAATTGCCACTTCCACAGCGGAAGCCGAATATGTTTGTTTATCCAAAGCGGTCAACAATCTAACTTGGTTCGATGACTTGTTAACCAATGTGTGGGATGAACCTGTTTATCCAATTATTATCAATGAGGACAATAAGGCAGCAATTGATATATCAGCTTCCGAAGCAATAGGTCAACGATCTCGACATATCGATATAAAATATAAACATGTAAGACAACTGTCAAGTATAGGATTTATTAAAGCTATCCATTGCAATACTAGTGAACAAATTGCTGATATCCTCACTAAGCCATTGCCAACCAAACAACATATGTATTTGACTTCCAAACTTGATGTGCATATATAATCTTAATAACCCACCATTAGTTAGGTATTTTAGAGGGGGATTTGTTACAGATGAAAATACCTAACCTGATATCTGTAAATATGTGTGCTTGTTTATATGTCATTGTGTGATGTCATTGTGTCACTTACCATTGGTTAGTACTTACCATTAGCCCCGCCTTCTCTGTATATAAGTTCTTGCTCCTCCCAGATTAGTGCCTGTCTAATTGTGTTCCTGAGGAAGAAAAGAAATAAATATTACTATTACAAGAAAGCCTACAGTCTCTTATATATGGGCCTAACCAGGATAACCAAACTAGCAACAACGTGCCAAAAGTGGGGGGAGCACAGGGAGGTCGCCCACATGTGTGCCCACACCATAATCCAATGTGCCCCACCCCGTGCATGCATGCCCCCCTACTTTTAGCACGTGATGGCACAGTGGGCCCTGTAGGCCCATTTTTCACCCTCCCCAGGCTCCAGAGGCTTTCTAGGAGCCTGGGGAGGGCGAAAACAGTCTTCCCCACCCCGCTGGAGGCCGGAAACAGCCCATTTCCCAACTTCCGGTAGGACCGAAAGGCGCAAAAATCAGCTGGCTGGCGCACACATGCACACTGGAGCTGAGCTACGGCAACGCTCACATGCCCACTGATATGGCTCTGTGTGCCACTTGTGGCACCCGTCCCATAGGTTCACCATCACGGTTATAGAACGTCATACTGGTTGTTTAAAGCCAGTGCTAGCTCTGAAGAAATCATTGGATTGACAGATATTAATAAGTTGTTCCCCTTCATTTCGGTTTCCTAAGCCACTCAGTCCAACAGCCTTTTCCTCCTTGATATTTCCCATTTTTGGTGTTCCAATCTCCAGATACAAGCAGTACTTCTTGCTTTCACGTTCTGTCAGTTTCAAACTGATTATAAAACTCATAAAGCTCCAGTTCTTCTACATCAATGATTGGAACATTAACTTGGTAATCAGAATATTAAAGGGTTGTGCATGAAATCCTATATTATGTATTATTTGGTCATTAACTGGACTATAGCCAAGTAATGCTGTTGCTTCTTCCTAACAATAAAAAGCAACATTATTGTTTCTTTTTCACCACCTGAGTAGTAAACAGTCTGATCTGATTGAACGTGTCCAATTCCAGTCCATGTTTTCCCATGTTCACACTTCTGATGTTCCATGTTCTCGATGTAATTCTGTCTGCAGAATTTTTTAAAGCAGTATTGGCAACTAGACATACCAAACATTTTAATCTAGCTATGTCATGTAGCTATGTACTAACAAATATTGCTGGCAACCTAAATGAACTTTATTTTTTTCTCTGTATTATAGCACATTGAGTGCCAACTTGACCTGAGGAGCCCATTATCCATCACTACATCAATCGTCATTTTATATACTATATAGTATATAAAACATTTGTATCATGCTCACTCTAAAACGTAGTATAGTTGAGCCCAATTTTCATATATTTAGACTTCTCCTTCTGTGCATAGACCTGACCATGCCTGGACCTGACTATGCCTGGAGTTTTAACTTCAGCACCATGAACAGTATTTTTTCCTCTGCTGTTTTTCTCTTCTTCCTGGAAATTTACCTGAAAGTCTTGAAAACAGGCATATTTTTAGTGATCTTTGAGGGGGGTTGATATAATGTATTCCCCAATACAGATTTTATAATATATAAAATGTTACTGAAGCTTTCTAACATTCTTGTCTGTAGCCATATTCCAGTTCTTTTACTAAAATAAATAAACAAAGCATATCCAAGATGTATTGCTAGGCAATACATCTAGTTTATTTTTTTAATGTGGAATAATAATAATAATAATAATAATAATAATAATAATAATAATAATAATAATAATAATAATAATTTTATTTCTATACCGCCCTTCTCCCGAAGGACTTAGGGCGGTGTACAGCCAATTTAAAAACACAAGACACAACAATTATTAAAAATTAAAATAATTAAATAGATTTGGCCGATTTAAAACCCCAAAAATTTAAAATACCCCAATTTAAAATTATTATGTTGATAGCCCGGCCTGGTGGAACAACAGGGTCTTCAATGCGCAACGAAACACCCGGAAGTCGGAGATCTTACGTATTTCCGGGGGCAGTTCATTCCACAGGGCTGGGGCTCCCACAGAGAAGGCCCTCCCCTGGGTGTCGCCAGCCGACATAACTTGGCTGATGGCACCCTGAGGAGACCCTCTCTGTGGGAGCAGACTGGTCGGTGGGAGGCTATTGGTGGCAGAAGACGGTCTCGAAGGTACCCGGGTCCTATGCCATGGAGCGCTTAAAGGTGGTGACTTGGGATTAATTTGTAAAAAATATTTTGAAAAAATATGAAGTGTTTTTGAACATAGCTTATAAAGCCTTAGTGCCGTGATGGCGAACCTATGGCACGCATGCCACAGGTGGCAAGCAGAGCCATATCTGTGAGCATGCGAGCGTTGCCCTAGCTCAGCTCCAGTGTGTATGCATGTGCCAGCCAGTTGATTTTCAGGCCTTCTGGGCCCACTGGAAGTCAGGAAACGGGCCGTTTCCGGCCTCCGGAAGGCCTCCAGGGGATGGGGGGGTAAGGGAGGCCGTTTTCGCCCAAGAAAGCTTCTGGAGCCTGGGGAGGGCAAAAAAAGGGCCTACCAGGCCCACTGGTAACTTTTTTGCCATTGTGTGACAAAAGCGAGGGTAGCGCAGGGGGATTGCACGTGCATGTGTGGGGGGTGAGGGGAGGGGTCATTTTTATTTATTTTTATTTATTTACTTTATTTTATTGAATTTATATACCGCCCTACTCCCGAAGGACTCAGGGCGGTGAACAGCCATAGAATAAAATATATAAAATACAAAATTTAAAATAGAATAAAATGAATTAAATAATTTGGCTGAACAAATTTAAAATCCCAATAATTTAAAACCAAATTTAAAATTTCCATTTAAAAAGGGGAAAAACTTAGGTCAGGCCAGCTTGATGAAATAAGAAAGTCTTGACGTGCGACGGAAGGTACGCAGATCTGGGATCCTCCGTATCTCTGGGGGGAGCTCGTTCCAGATAGTAGGTGCCCCCACAGAGAAGGCTCTCCCCCTGGGGGCCGCCAGTCAACGTTGTTTGGCCGATGGCACCCGGAGGAACCCCTCTCTATGAGACCGTACTGGTCGGTGGGAGGCTATTGGTGGTAGAAGGCGGTCTCGTAAATAACCAGGTCCTAAGCCATGGAATTATGGGTGTGGGCATGCATGCGCACAACCCCCCTGTGCTCCCCCTGCTTTTGGCACGCGACAGCAAAAAGGTTAGCCATCACTGTCTTAGTGCATCCAGGGAAATAGCCAGCGTGTAATAAACTGGCTGGGGAAAGGAATATGGAACTTATATTTCCATGTGCTAAGCTCATATCTGATTGCCATGGATGTTACTAGCAGTTGAAGCAGTTGCTGATAGTTGTAATATTACTAATAGTGTTTACACACTTGTAATCACACAATCACACACTATCTTCCTCTACTCTCTCTGGCACGAAGAGTTGCATCTCCAATTATCTTTGCCTGGGTTGAGTCCATTTTCTAATTGAAAGTAGAAATTAATCCCTCCAGGGATTCATACAACTGTACAAAACACTAATTGTTCCTTTGGGGGACTAAAACTCTTATCTTCTACTTTCTGTTTTTCACTGCTTAGAGGAAGTGGGATTGTGCTTCTCAGCCTGCCTGATCAAACAATTATAAAACCAACTGTGATTGGCTAAGTATATGCAAAAATGAACAGCAATGCATGAATAGCTTGCTTCTGTACATCCTGTATATTAGGACACTTCCACATTTTAAATATGGCTCATGCAGTGTCAGAAACAAATGAAGTGTAATTGATTCATAAAAGTAATTGTTAATTGAAAAAGAAAGTAATAATAACTTTGGGGCAGAAGTTACTTCCTGGGAGTCACAAAGGTAAGTTAAAAACAGCATTGAATATTGGATTAAATTAGTTTTTGATCAGGCCATTCAGTGTTTGAATTCTTGTTCTGCCATGATGTTAAATTAGTTGCTTATCCACTAATTTAATTCACAAGGTTGCAACCCTGAAAACAGAACAGAATAATTTTCATATGTCACCCGGTAGTAAAGTATATATTCTCTTTGCATATGGAATAAAATCAGATAAGTTATATGGGTTTTTAATGTATTGTGTCATGTGTTGGAAATGCTATGTTTAAGCACTGTACATTTTAAAATGGGAAATGTATTATCTAGAAACCTTTTGTTTTGAACAGAAGTTATGTTGGTTTTGAGTTCAAAAATCAGAATTCAAAACCAGCATAACGTCTGTTCAAAATAAAAGTTTCTAGATCATAATTTTCCTATTTTAAAATGCACAGTGGTTAATCATAGCATTTCCAACACATGACATTAAAACCCATATAACTTATCTGCAGTTCTTCCAGGTTTGATGCTGAACCTCAAAGGCAGAACCTGCTATGACGTCACTGGAAGATAGATGACCCCCCCCCAACCCTATTTAAAAAATAAATCCTGTTTCTTGTTTTCTGTAATGATGGAGTAAATACTGAATTTTTCATGAGAGATATGCGGGTCAAACCTGGTCAGCCCCCCTCCCCCATCTTCAATTATTTTGTTTCTGTATGTTTCATACTTGTACTATTTTTGGAGGAAGATGGTACATAGTGACAGGGTTTAATAGAATGTTAGCTTTGTGAGGGCAGAATGGCTCTAATTGTTATTTCTTGTTTGTTTTTTTTTAATAATGTGATGATTTATACAGATGTCTTATGATTAAGAAAAAGATTATGTAAATAGCGCTGGAACTGTTGGGAGGAAGGCTGATAAAAAAAAAATAAGTAAATCACATTGGTACAGAAGTGGCCTTGCCTTATTTTTTGAAAACTGTGTTCATTGTCAGTTTAATGAAATTAAAAGGGCTTGGTTGCCAGATTAAATGAAGCATTGTATTTAGATTCTGGGAAAAATGATAAAAATCCATCTTCCGCTATAATGTTTTTTCCAAAATGTTGTGGATTGCGTTAGTGCCCAAGTACTATTAGCTAATAACATAGACATATGTGCCTTGTAGTTAAGGTTTTGAATTAGGATGGAGGTCACCCTCACCAATATAAGTTCATTGAGTGACTGGGCTGATCATTATCCAATTTATCTCACAGGGCTGTTAAGAGGAAATTGTGAAGAAAGAGAATGTGACATACGCCATCTTGAATTTCTGGAGAAAAGGATGGGATATAAATCTACTGACTCCATAAAATAAATCATCTTCAATGTTTCCACAGAAGTAAAAAAAAATCGCATGGAGACACTGTATTAAAGCATTATTTCAGATGAAAATACATGACTTAATACTGTACATTATAGTAATGCAATATGATTTTTATTTTAACTCCTCACACTCATCCCCGGTACCCTCCAAAAATCTTGGAAGGTTATTAAAGCACACAATTGTTCAGCCTGAATCTACCATTAAGAGGCCCTCCTTGAAAGTGATGGGCAGTCTAGAAACATGAAAAATAAATAAATCTGAGGTATTCCAGTACTGGTGAATAGTATTATAAATCAGAAAGGTTGAAAAATGTTTTCTTGATAGGAAATGACTCTGAAGGTCCCATGAGTTCTGGCACAGAGCAGCTTTTAGAATTACAGAAGTTTTAATAGTAGCTAAGTTCTAGTCCCTGTTGAGGAAGAGATTGTTGATGTCTTTCAATAATGGAGGAATAAAAGAAGCACTTTTTAAAAAACAAATGCAGGCGGTCTTCAGCTTACAACAATTGGGACCAGAACTTTTGTTGCTAAGCAAAGCAGCTGTCATGCCCAATTTTATTACCTTTTCTTCCATAGTTGTTAAGCCTATCACTACAATTGTTAAGTGAATCATATGGTTTGTTAACCAAATCTGGCTTCCCCTATCGACTTTGGCTTGTCAGAAGCCAGCTTGTTAGAAGGTTGTAAACAGTAATCACGTAACGTGATGTATTGCAACTATTGTAAATATGCCAGTTGCCAAGCATCCAAATTTTGATCATGTGACCATGGGGATGCTATGATGGTTGTAATATGAGAATCAGTCATAAGTAACTTTTTTCAGTGCTGTAAACTTCAAATGGTTGCTAAACGAAAGGCTGTAAATTGAGGACTACCTGTATGAAAAACAATAGAATCAGTGAGTTTCTGACTGAAGGTTTGTTCCTGCTGCAAGCCTTATTTAGCAAAACAGCTGTTTTCTGGAAAGTGTATTGTTTACTTTCTTATTCTAAACAAAAATACACAATCACTGTTGCAAACAGGTCTCCAAAGGAAGAAAAATATGGTTGGCACCACCAAGCTAATATTGGAAATGGGAATAATGGATGGGGAAAATGTTCTGGTCACCGAGATTAGCTATTGTTTTACAGGATGTAGGCTTATTAGTTTTTATGTTCCCATAGTCGAGTTCTGTAATCATCCTGGTCTACATGAAAAAAAATATTAAAATAATTTCTGAGGGGTAGTGAATAGGAGTAAGAATTTTGTATTCCAGTATTATACTGCAAATGGTATCCACTTGTGGTTAGGATCCCACGACCCTCCAGATATTACTAAACTGGAATTTCCAACATCCTTCCCCAGACCAAATTCAGTTCAGCAACGTCTGGAGAGCCACAGCTTCCCCGTCTGTGCCCAAGAAGTAGAAACAGTGATCCTCTGTGTTGGAACAGACAGCTATTAGAGGCTACAACTATTTTGTTTTAAATGTTGGGGACCACTGGCAAGTTATTGGTAGTGGCGTCACCCAACGTGCTAGAGCAGGGGTGTCAAACTCAATTTCATTGAAGGACGCATCAGGGTTGTGTTTGACCTTGGAGGGGTGGGGATGGCAAGGGTGTGTGCGGTCAGATTGACATCACTCATGTTGGGGGCGCCTGTGAAGGCCTCCTGCAACCTCTGCCAGTGAAAATGGAGCTCGGGAGGGCCACTCCATTTTCACTGGCAGAGGCACCGTGGGCCAGTCCTTTGCTGTTTCCAGGGCAGCCCCATGGGCCAGATCTAAGCTCTCCGCAGGCCGGACCCGTCCCCCGGGTTTTGAGTTTGACACCCCTGTGCTAGAGGCAGGGTGGATAAAAATCAATGATTATTTTTAAAAAATCAAAAAAATCAGATTTTTTTTATTTAAATCAGATTTTTTTGATTTTTATCGAATTTATTTTAATAAAAAACTTTGGGGGTAAAAATCTATCGTAAGATAGTTTTCTATTTAAGATACATAAATAATTTAGTTTATTCAGCATGAAATGGAGCTTAGTTATGTAGCATGAGGCTGTATATTCTGCAACACTGGGACTATCGGTGAGTCAACAGTGGGTCAAAGGAGTAGCAGAGATGACAGTTGCTCTTTAAAAATTATGATTTAAATCGAGTTGATTTAAATCAAGCCTTTTTACTAGTGATTTAAATCAACTTGATTTAAATCAAATCCACCCTGCTATGTATTATAAAATCTTCCCCTCTTTAGCTAGCAACATAATAATAAATAATGTAGGGAACCAGGCAGGTAATTGAACACATTTATTTAATTAATTCATTATTAAACCCTGGCAAATTGTCAGCAATACGTTGAAATGCCATGTTGCCACGGTATATAGTGTCCTCTAAAAATACAGTATAATGGCACAGATTTTATAATGTTGGTGGGCAGTACTTTGGTTTTCTGTCTTAGGAACCAAAATACATCAGGTTACTTATGAACATCGGTCTGTAGAGATGCCTCACATTGCTAAAGACAAATATTGCTTCGTCAGACTTGATGACAAAATGGTTGTTGCTAGTGGCTGCTTTTACCTCTTATCTTCAAGATGTTCCATCTGAATAATTGCCACCAAGCATCCCAAAGTGCCACTTGCTGCCTGCAACACTGCAGCATGGTGCTCTAAGTGGACAAAATCTACATTTATGGCTTTTTATATCAATTAGAAATCCATTTCTTCAAGACGCTTGGTCCTTAGGGACCTTCAGATCTTCAAAATTATCTCTTTCCTCACAACTAGACTCAGGCTGGAAGAAGGTTGTGCTGTAAGGGATATATAAGCATCTTAATGTGTCCATAATTGCACGCGGACATCTCACAGACTTTACTGTGAATTGTAGCTATGGAGAGTTACAGTTTTCTACTAAAACCTCACATTCCAAACTTTGGTTTGATAAGAATTATGTTCAAACCAAGACTAAGGTAATTTCAGCATGTAAATGTTTCCGACGTCCCGATATAGTCAGCTGGTGCCATTGCTGACTATTGGGGGCGAATCATTGGCCCCCACGGAAAGGGCTCGCAACTTGGGCGTCCTCCTGGATTCACGGCTGTCTTTAGAAGAGCACTTGACGGCCGTGACTGGGAGGATTTTTCATCAGGTCCGCCTGATCCGCCAGTTGCGTCCCTTTCTAGATCAGGACTCCCTACACACAGTCACTCATGCCCTCGTCACCTCTCGTCTGGACTATTGTAACGCTCTCTACATGGGGCTCCCCTTGTGGTGCACTCGGAGGCTCCAACTGGTGCAGAGTGCGGCCGTGCGGGTGGTTATGGGAGCAACATGGAGCTCCCATGTAACACCTCCTGCATGAGCTGCACTGGCTCCTGGTGGTCTTCCGAGTGCGCTTCAAGGTTCTGGTTATCACCTTTAAAGCGCTCCATGGCTTAGGACCTGGTTATCCACGGGACCGCCTGCTACCACCAATAGCCTCCCACCGGCCAGTACGCTCCCATAAAGGGGGGCTCCTCCGGGTGCCGTCGACTGGTGGCCCCTAGGGGGAGAGCCTTCTCTGTGGGGGCACCTAGGATCTGGAACGAGCTCCCCCCGGAGATACGGAGGATCCCAGATCTGCGCACCTTCCGTCGCGCGCTTAAAACATTTTTATTTCATCAAGCTGGCCTGGCCTAAATCTTCTCCTGTTTTAAATATAAATTTTAAATACAAATTTTAATCTGTTTAAATTATGGGGTATTTTAAATTCAGCCAAATTATTTAATTTGTTTTTAATCTATTTTAAATTTTTGTATCTCTGTGTTTTATCTTCTGGCTGTTCACCGCCCTGAGTCCTTCGGGAGAAGGGCGGTATAGAAATTTAATATAATAAAATAAATAAATAAATGTAAAAACATCTAGTTTTATCATGATTCTCCCTCTTGTAAAATTGTTCATTTACTAAAAAGAAAAAGGAAAAGAAAAGAATTAATAGAAGCTTCTGGGAGAAAAACAAAACAAAATGACCCACTAGTGACATGACACGGCTCCAACAGGTAGTAACAAATTAGGATGATCATCTGTTCTGGCATCTTATTTCTTGCATTCGGATAAACCTGGTTCCAGTGCGAATGATTTAATCTGTTTGGAATCCTGGATGAGATATTTTGGCAACTTAGTATTCCTTTGGTGGGTGATTTTCTTGAGCTTTCTATCCCACTTGGCCCCTGGTTTGACAATCAGAAATCCAAAAACCAATTTATCAGTTGTAAAGTGGCAAAGCTCCAGGTAAAGCAGGGGGTCAAACATGAGTTGTCACATGGACACGTGATGTATCGTAACTTTTTTCCCCTTTGCTAAAACGGGTGTGGGTGTGGCCAGTGTGTGATGCATCCGGCCCACAGGCCACGAGTTTGACACCCCTGAGGTAAAGATATGATTTTGCCAGTGTCACTGAATAACTGACTGACTCTATATTGGTCCCTATGTTTATTGCTATTAAATAACTCTTTATTAGTCTCCAAAGACTGACGTCATTGTGTCATTGTTCCTATATACTAGAAAGGCAATACAGAAGGCAAAACCTTGCTAATTATTGTCCAATTGTAATATTGTCAATAATTAGTAAACTCTATCCTTGATTTTTATACCATAAATGTTTAGATTAGAATATTTTAGTTCAGGAACAAGCAGGTTCTATTTTAGGATATTCCACCATATCAGCGTGCAATTTTGCACAATTTAGCTGAAAAAAACCCCTCCAGACCTACTTGTTGTTGCCTTTATTGATTGATTGATTGATTGATTTAATATAACTTATATGCCGCCCTATCTCCATAGGACTCAGGGCGGCTCACAACAATTAAAACAAACCAATAAAAACATAAAATACATACATAAACAAATATTAAAATAATCAAAAAACCCCTCAGTCCAGGCTAGGCACCGCGAACAGCCATGTTTTTAATTCGCGGCGAAAGGTGCGGAGGTCAGGAGCCAGCCGGAGCCTCAGGGGGAGTTGATTCCAAAGGGTGGGCACGCCCACAGAGAAAGCTCTACCCCTGGGGACCACCAGCCGACAATGTCTAGCTGACGGTACCCAGAGCAGGCCCTCCCCCCTGATGGGAAGCTGTTGCTGGTTGCTGGTTGCAGATGGTCCACCAAGTAACCTTTAAGGACAACCTTTAATCCAGTTGCTTGTAAAATACTGTGGAGGAAATTAGCTACAACCTCAAATAATTGTTGCTTTCTCAGGTTGATAATTTTATTACTTGAAAATATTACACTATAGATTAGAGGCAAATGTGTCAGTGTGTCTGCTCAGATATAGCAGTTGAGTCAGTATCGGTGTATCATTACAGTGCCCATTGTATCACCTATGACATCTGATTATCAGAAAGTTGTTATCTCTCTGATCAAGGAATTACAGTCTTCCTTCCTTGCAGTCTTCCTTCTGCAAGATGTAAGCACTATAAAGTTTGCCAAGTTTCTAGCAATAGCTATAGCTTGCAGAAGCTGGTTAGTATTCCTTTTTCATTCTTCATTGTTTCAGGGCTGATTTTTCTGTATTTTAAAATTTATATTTGTGCTTTATTGTTGTTGTACTCTAAACAAATGATAGGATTTGATTTCATTTGCTTATATTTCTTCGGAATTTCTCCAATGGCTACTAATTTGTGCAGTTTTTCTGTTTGCAATGAGTGCTATACATTTTCCCATTCTCTTTTGTGACTAGATGGCATGATCGGAAAGAAGAAAAAGAATAAGCTGGGTTGCTGACACAACATGGAAGAGCCATTCACTGTGAGTTCCTTGGTAAGGATGAATGCTTTATAATATAGGGAAAACTGCTGATCAGGCAACACGTCTGCTGGGCTTTTGTAGAACAAGCATTCTATTCAAATTCAAATATGTCCTGGGATGCACCGATTCCCCAAATCTAGTAAAGATGCATCTAAGTTACTCCCGGTGGTTCATAATGTTGTCCTTTATTGCTATTGCTATGAAGATGCTGCTTTCAATAACAGTTTCTTAACCTTAGGCTTTTCAGCATGAATCATGGTTGTTTTTTTTATCTCTCACGGTCATCTCCATTAGAGAACAATAGAGCACTAGCTCACATTGATTTTAAAAATAGAGACCGAAAGGTTCATTGTTAAAATGCATTTGCGTAAGTGTACATGAAAGAGAAGAAAAAAAAAAACCCCAGGGAATGCAACACAACAGACCTTACTGTGGTTGCATGTCAGTTGCAATAAGTGTCAAGGTAATTATGCTTTTGATGAGTGTGTGTGTGTGCATGTGCATGCATGCATACAATGCAGTGCAGGGGTGAAATTCAGCAGGTTCTGACAGGTTCTGGAGAACCGGTAGTGGAAATTTTGAGTAGTTCGGAGAACCGGCAAATACCACCTCTGGCTGGCCTCAGAGTAGGATGGGAATGGAGATTTTGCAATATCCTTCCCCCAGGAGTGGGGAGGGAATGGAGATTTTGCAGTATCCTTCCCCTGCCACACCCACCGAGCCACACCCATGAAGCCATGCCCACCAACCCACGCCACGCTCACCAAGCCACGCCCACAGAACCGGTAGTAAAAAAAAATTGAATTTCACCACTGATGCAGTGGAAATGTTTGTTTTAGCATAATCATTTATTTTGCAGGGATTTTGTGGAAACATAATGACAGCTTCTTCTTAAAAGCATGGGGTGTACCTAGCCCATAATTTCATTCGCCTGTCAGAAATATTGAACATACATGAATCAAAGTCACCTGTCAAAATAAAGTGCAATGTATGACCTCTGCTTTAACAGAAAAAGCTAGCAGCTATTCCTGACCACACAGATATTTCCTTGAGCCCAGAGGAGCGTGTCCGTGCCTTAAGCAAGCTTGGCTGTAACATCACAATAAATGAAGACATTACACCCCGACGCTACTTCAGATCCGGTGTGGAGATGGAGCGCATGGCTTTCGTCTACCTGCAAGAGGGAAATCTTGAAAATGCCTTCGTCCTCTACAATAAATTTATAACGTAAGGATCAGTTTGTAAATACGTACTTTAAAATTTAGAAATTATAAGTATTTTATTACCTTGGTAGAGGACTAGCAGAACATACTGATTTATTTATTTATTTATATATTGGTTCGATTTATATGCCGCCCTTTTCCGGAGACTCAGTGTGGCTTACAATGCGTTAAGCAATAGCCTTCATACTTTTATATATACCTGCTTAGTAGGGCTTTCGCCACCCCCTCCCCAAGTGGTGTTCTTTTTTATACAAAGTCAGCTTATGGCCCCCACAAACCGGGTACTCATTTTACCTACCTCGAAAGGATGGAAGGCTGAGTCAATCTGGAGCCTGGTGAGATTTGAACTTGCAGTAATTGCAGGCAGCTGGTGTTACTTAACAGTGCTTTAGTCTGCTGCGCCACCAAGGCGCATTAGGACTGTGCAGTCCTTTGGATATAATTTCAGAAAGGTTTTGGGGCATGTGAGGTCATGAGAGAAAGCACTGATTTGCAACTGTCTAGAAGCAATCACATCTTTTTCCATTAATCCATGGCTGCTGCAGAATAACCCCATGAAAAGATGCAACTGCTTCCAAACAGGTGCTGTGCTTCATATGCTCAGAAACTGAATATGAAACTTTGCATAGTCTTAATAACAAGAAGTCTAAATCTGGTAACTCCTAAATGATCGTGAATTAAATATTACCATAAACTGGAGATCATCATTAAAACTGTGGATATGTCTACAATTATACATACATACATAAATACAAGATCTCTGGAAAAGGTTATTTGTTTGAATTCAGTTTTATTAGTTGACTGTTCTGGAGGTGTGGAAAGTCAAGCATGCTGCTGTGCCATGCATCTGACATTTTTTTTTTTTAATTTGATTTATATGCCGCCCTTCTCCGGAGACTCAGGGCGGCTTACAATGCGTTAAGCAATAGCCTTCATCCTTTTGTATATTTATACAAAGTCAGCTTATTGCCCCCACAAACTGGGTCCTCATTTCACCTACCTTAGAAAGGATGGAAGGCTGAGTCAACCTTGAGCCTTGGAGAGATTCGAACCAGCAGTAAATTGCAGGCAGCTGTGTTAATAACAGGGTGCGTAGACCACTGTACTATCAAGGCTCTTACCAAAGAGACATTGTTGGTATTTGAGGAGGGGAGGAAATATTAGGGAGTCAACTAATGCTTGCTATACTTGAAAAGGAGAGGGTAATGTGGTGAAAAGAAAGATTGCTTTTTGGTAAATGTAGACATGCAAAAATACCTTCTGAAAGTTGGCATTGAGTATAATTTACAAACCATTTCTTTCAGAAGAGTTCCACTAAAAATAGTGACACTGCACCATAATAAATAATATGATTCCAAACAATTATAAGGTTCCCTCTGTCCGGCAGTATCCAACTCCCAGGGGCAATGCTTATCTCCATTTCCTGGCCAAGGGAGCCAGCATTGTCCAAAGACACTTTCTGTGATCATGTGACCAGCATGATTATACATTGAGGGCAGGGGTGAAATCCAGCAGGTTCTGACAGGTCCTGGAGAACCAATAGCAGAAATTTTGAGCAGTTCAGAGAACTGGTAGTGGAAATTTTGAGTAGTTTGGAGAACCTGTAAATACCACCTCTGGCTGTCCACAGAGTGGGGTGGGAATGGCGATTTTGCAGTATCCTTCCCCTGGAGTGGGGAGGAAATGGGGATTTTGCAGAATCCTTCCCCTGCCACACCCACCAAGCCACACCCACCAAGCACGCCCACAGAACCAGTAGTAAAAAAAATTGGATTTCACCACTGATTGAGGGGCGCTGAACACTGTTACCTTCCCACCAAAATGGTATCTATCTATTCACTTGCATTTGTATGCTTTCGAACTGCTAGGTTGGCAGGAGCTAGGGCAAGAACGGGAGCTCACCCCATTATGCAGCGCTTGGGTCTTGAACTACCAACCTTCTGGTCACCATCACAAGACTCTTGGCTTATGCCTTCAAGGGAGCAGTTCTTTGCATTGATGAGGCCCTTCACAATTGGTATCATTAGATGCAGGGGTACCACAGTGTGCATCTCACATGGAAATGAATCTCCCATTCCTTCAAGGCCTCTTCTGGTACTTCCAGTTACCTTCTGGTCGAGGTGGAAGAGGCTTCTGCCCATTCATCATTTCCAACTGTTCAGATGGCCAAGTGAAGCTTTGGTGTGACCATTTTGTGTTTAGAAGGAGGTGGGGGTGAGTAGAGATCCCTTTCCTGAACAGTTTCAGAGGGGCACATGCTATGGACTTTCAGAATAGCAAAATATCCCTTCAAAGCTCTGAATATTCTGTTATGGTCTTTGAGCCCGAAGGTTCTCAACAATGGAATAGCAGTGCTGCTAATTTAAACTTCAAAGATACAGAAAGCTGCTGTGAATGAAAGAAGAAGAAAAACCTTCCTTCTAACCTCATTCATCTATTTTGCAATTGTCTCAGTGGAAAAGCATTAGTATTGTTCATCAGGCTTGCAAAGGGATAAATGTGTGTGTGGGTTTTTTTTTTTTTTCAGTTTGTTTGTAGAGAAGCTGCCATGTCACCGAGACTACCAGCAATGTGCAGTTCCAGAGAAACAGGATATTATGAAGGTAGAGTGTCTTTTTCAAAAGAAATGGCCATCTAGGGGGATTTCTCTCTTTTGCAAGGATGACTAATGAAAAAAAAACCCTGACAGTGGCCTAAGAATGTTGGATGCTCTTATTGAGCCTGTTAAGATTCAAATTTACAAATTGTAATCAGTATTTTATTTTTTTGATGCTAGGTTCAAGCTTGAGTTTTTTAAAAAAAAGCATTAGGGCCAAATCCTGAAAGTTAGCAATCTATAATCTGAAGAAAGTTTTGTCTATTACCCAAAGGTGGAATGCAGGTAGTCCTTGATTTATGACCACAGTTGACCCCAAAGTGAGTCAACTGAGCTAAGTGAGACTTGTTAAGTGAATTTTGCAACCTTACATGCCACAGTTGTTAAGTGAATCATTGCAATTAAGTTAGTGACACGGTTCTTAAATGAATCTGGCTTCCTCATTTGCTCGTCAGATGGTCACAAAAAATGTTCACACTGCCCCAGGACATTGCAATGTCATACTTATGAATCAGTTCCCAAATGTCTGGATTTTGATCATGTGACCATTGAGATGCTTTAACGATCGTAAGTGTGAAAAATGGTCGTAAGTCACTTTTTTCAGTGCCTTTGTAACTTCAAACAGTCACTAAATGAATGGTTGTAAGTCAAGAACTACCTGTAGTTGCATATTCCTTGTGTTAATAGTAGAGTAAAGATTAACCTGCCATTTAATTTCAACCTTATTGATAAATACTCTGCAGCTGGAACTGTTTCATTTTCCACAAGTATTTTTTTTTTTTTGGATCAGCCAAATTGGTTGCCACAGAAATTGACCACCCAGTTTGTCTGTGGGGTCTACGGTATTATCATTGGCTGGCTCACCCAGCTGACTTTCATGACTAAGATGGGACTAGAACTCAAAGTTTCCTAGTTTCTAGCCTAAATCTAATTTAATACTATGCTAGTAAACCATTTATTCTACTTGTAGGATCCGATTAAGCTATTTGGCACATGAAGCAGCAGAAGTATTGTTTGTATATGTTTGTGTGTATGTATATGTGTATAAAGTTGCATTTTATTTCTCTTACTTTCTCTCTAACAAAGAAACTGAAGGATGTAGCATTTCCAAGGACTGATGAATTGAAGAAAGAGCTGTTAAAGAAATACAATGCAGAATACCAAGAATATATGCAAGATAAGGTACCTTTTACTTTTTAGCTATATAGATAAGTATCAACTCTCTAATACATTCCTTGAATATCAGTGCCAAAGCAAAATTATAAATTTATGTGGTGAAAGCTACTACAAACTAAATAGCAATTTTAAAACTGTTATCATTCATTTTGGTTTGGGCAAAGTGACTGCTTTTGCCTTTAGATAAAGAAAGTTGATGTGGCTTTATAATCAATTTTATAAAAGTGTTATTAGGTCTTGAAGCATCAACATCTTCCATTGAGTGATGCTATATCAGGCCAAGCTCTGAGATAAAACAGTGAAATCCAGTTGAGTCCAATTCTTTATTTGCTTACACCTAAGAGACAGAATCTTGCCAGACTAAAGCCGTATCTTCTAACCTAATAGATGTATCTTAAGATTCTAGGGTGAATCTCTTGTTCTGAATCTCTTCTTACCGCCCACCACACATCTTGAAACTGAATAGTCTCTTAATTAGGTTTCTCTCCTCCTCCCTGGGAAACCATGGTGCTCCTGAAAATCTCCTCATCCCACCACATGCTGCTAGTCCTTTTTGTGTAATGTGTGTGGGAATGACTTTGGCAGATAGGAGGAATTGCCACAGACAAGACAACAGTGAGATAAGAAGCATCTGAGTTTGCAGAAGGATTGTGGGTGTGGCAGGTACGTCAGAAGGGACCCTTCTCTAGTTTCTTGGATTGTAAAAACAAGGGAAAGGGGAAAGATACAATTTCAGACTTGCAAGATTCTGTTAATATAACCTTAACAATCAAGGTGGAACT